>NC_088240.1:84810279-84832225 GCF_036934945.1 Oncorhynchus masou masou
AACGTCAACAAAACTAAGGAGATGATTGTGGACTTCAGGAAACAGCAGAGGGGAACACCCCCTATCCACATCGATGGAACAGTAGCGGAGAGGGTAGTAAGTTTTAAGTTCCTCGGCATACACATCACAGACAAACTGAATTGGTCCACCATCGAGAACATCCTGGCGGGCTGTATCACCGCCTGGTATGGCAACTGCTCCGCCCGCAACCGTAAGGCTCTCCAGAGGGTAGTGAGGTCTGCACAACGCATCACCGGGGGCAAACCACCTGCCCTCCAGGACACCTACACCACCCGATGTCACAGGAAGGCCATAAAGATCATCAAGGACAACAACCACCCGAGCCACTGCCTGTTCACCCCGCTATCATCCAGAAGGCGAGGTCAGTACAGGTGCATCAAAGCTGGGATCGAGAGACCGAAAACAGCTTCTATCTCAAGGCCGTCAGACTGTTAAACAGCCACCACTAACATTGGAGTGGCTGCTGCCAACACACTGACTCAACTCCAGCCACTTTAATAATGGGAATTGATGTGGAAATGATGGGAAAGTATATCACTAGCCACTTTAAACAATGCTACCTAATATAATGTTTACATACCCTACATTATTCATCTCATATGTATACGTATATACTGTACTCTATATCATCTACTGCTTCTTTATGTAATACATGTATCACTAGCCACTTTAACTATGCCACTTTGTTTACATACTCATCTCATATGTATATACTGTACTCAATACCATCTACTGTATCTTGCCTATGCTGCTCTGTACCATCACTCATTCATATATCTTTATGTACATATTCTTTATCCCCTTACACTTGTGTATTAGTAGTTTTGGAATTGTTAGTTAGATTACTTGTTTGTTATTACTGAATTGTCGGAACTAGAAGCACAAGCATTTCGCTACACTTGCATTAACATCTGCTAACCATGTGTATGTGACAAATGAAATTTGATTTGATTTGATTTGGTGGTGGTAGTAGTAGTGTTGGTGGTGGTTGTGGTGGTAGTAGTCGTGGTGGTGGTGGTGGTGGTAGTAGTAGTGGTGGTGGTGGTTGTGGTGGTAGTAGTAGTGGTAGTGATGGTTAGCTCAGGCCTAGTTTGTCATAGGCTAAAGGATGATTTAGTGTGTGAGAGATAGGCGGTACCCTATCAATACCTGTACTTGTCACATGGGTGTGTCCCAAATGACACCCTATTCCCTATATTGTGTAGTACTACAGAAGGGACCTTGTCAAAAGTAATACAGTGCATCATATAGGGAAGAGGTAATAGGCTGCCATTTAGGACACATCCATGGTGGAACTACTAGGGCTAGTAGTGATCATTGAATCAGGGTTGAGTGAAGAAGCTAGAAGGGGATGATTTTGAGGTGAGAATGATATGAAGTGCAATGGGTATAAGAAATATCATAACAGGAATCCAAAGGATACGAGTTATTATTTCATGTGCAATGAGTCATTAACCATCAACCATAGATTGATGATATCACAATAGTCCGCTAAGACAATCTTCTTTTACCAGATGATTGGATGATCACATCTGGACTTCAGTGCTCACTCACACTTATCACCAGTGCTGGACACTCCAACACTCAGACATCATTTACAAACAAAGCATGTGTGTTTAGTGAGTCCGTCAGATCAGAGGCAGTAGGGATGACCAGGGATGTTCTCTTGATAAGTGTGTGAATTGGACCATTTTCCTGTCCTGCTAAGCATTCAAAATGTGCTAAGCATTCTAAATGAGTACTTTTGGGTGTCAGGGAAAATGTATAGAGTAAAAAGTTCATGATTATCTTTAGGAATGTAGTGGAGTAAAACTAAAAGTAGTCAAAAAATATAAATAGTAAAGTAAAGTATTTTTACTTAAGTACTTTCCTCCACTGCTTATCACAGCACACATTAACAGAACTAGAGTTAGAGTTTTAAAGGTAATTCACGGTTGAGCCGGAATGTGGAATGCGCAGCATCAATTATTATCAATCTCAGAATGCGATCTGAGAACGTTGGGGAAAATGTTTTTAAAGGCCATCGTCAGCTAGCTATACAGTGCTCTGCCCTATAGCATGCCTTAGATTGGGGCGGCAGGGTAGCCTAGTGGTTAGAGCATTGGACTAGAAACTGCAAGGTTGTAAGGTTCAAATCCCTGAGCTGACAAGGTACAAATCTGTTGTTCTGCCCCTGAACAGGCAGTTAACCCACTGTTCTTAGGCTGTCATTGAAAATAAGAATTTGTTCTAAACTGTCTTGCCTAGTTAAATAAAGGTAAAAAAATTAGATTGAATCCCAGCCTTTCAATCTTTAACCTTGCTGGCCTGTGTTTATTTTCTCCCTGAGTGCTGTTAAGACAATGGTCTGGTCTAGCGGTGCACTGTCTGTTCACAGAGCCCTAATTGGCCACAGCTTTGTTTGTACTGCAGTTGTTGAGAATTCATTTGGTGCATCGTGTATCCTCTCTCCCTGGTTGCTGACAATCTGCAGGGCTGCAGACAGTCCCACGCTCTAATCTCCTTAGAAGTACTCAGCAGAATGCAGCTAGCTAGCGCCCTAGTGCATATTCAGTTAGGGCAGTGCTGCTGTGTGGAAAGCAAGCTAGCTAGCTCACAGCCTGCCTGCTGCCAGTTTTTAACCGCTTTGTTCCAACCTCGGGGAAACTCCAGTGGTTAGGTGACTGTAGGCAGGTCTCTCATGTGGAAACATTAAACAGAGTTAAAAAAACAGTTTCCTCCTTAAATATTTGTGCTCTTCTCCTTCCTTGTTAGTGTTTCATCTTCCTTTCCAGAATTACTCTTGGACTACTTTAGAAGTGGATACATATGATACTCATTCATCTAACACAGATTATGTTCTTTTATGTACAGATGTAGGATCATAATTTGACCTATGTCTTATATTGTTTGACCAGATAATCCTGCAGCAACAGAACATTTGAACGTTTAGTCCATAATGTTGCTTGATCGGTGCTAAGGCTATTAGCTGGACATATGTAGGTGCAATGTTGTTAATATAAAAAGTGCAATACAGTTAATATAACCATGTGTTAGTGTGGGTTTTCAGTGAATTTATGTAAATCACAAAGCTCATCTGCATTTCCTGTGGTTCTCAGCAACAAAAGAGTGATCAAATGAAGATCCTACAGCTGTACAACACTTTGATGTTTGTGACATGGTATGCGCGACCTAAGGCAATAGCTTCTTTATCTACAGTGTATGCTGAATATCTCTAATGAAAGTAGTGGCTAATATGATAGGGACGTGACCGGTCACTTGATAGCAACATGCATAGCAACCAGACCTTGAAGACAAGCAAAACAAAACTGTCAAATGCATTGTATATTTTCTCCTCTAATTAGTTAGGGATGTACATACTGTAGGAACAGCAAAGGTGTCTCCATTGACGTTACAATGTCAACAAATGTGTTTCTCACAGATCACAGTGTTAGTGTAAATGACTTGAATTAAAAGAAAGTAGAAGAGAGGACTCTGTCCTTTCAGCAGCAGTAGTTGACCCATCCATACTTTTATGGTGGATTTTCTTGGTTTTAATTTTAAAAGAGTACCATCTGGGATGTGATTTCCAAAGCCAGGCCGGGCCCGGCAGTCTAAAAGAAGCCCTGTAATTACTACAAACTGGTTAGCCACCGTCTACCACAGCTCCTCGCAGGACCACCATTTACTGGAAATCCAGCCCCAAGCCCCAAGCAACCCCAGCCCCAGCCCACAACTTCAGCCTCAGCCCAAGATACAGCTCCCCAGCCCCGGCCCCAGCTACAGCTCCCCAGCCCCAGCTACAGCCCCAGCTACAGCTCCCCAGCCCCAGCTACAGCTCCCCAGCCCCAGCTACAGCTCCCCAGCCCCAGCTACAGCCCCAGCTACAGCCCCAGCTACAGCCCCAGCACAGTCTCCCCAGCCCCAGCTACAGCTCCCCAGCCCCAGCTACAGCTCCCCAGCCCCAGCTACAGCTCCCCAGCCCCAGATACAGCTCCCCAGCCCCAGCTACAGCTCCCCAGCCCCAGCTACAGCTCCCCAGCCTTAGCCCCAGCCCCAGCTACAGCCCCAGCTACAGCCCCAGCACAGTCTCCCCAGCCCCAGCTACAGCTCCCCAGCCCCAGCTACAGCTCCCCAGCCCCAGCTACAGCTCCCCAGCCCCAGATACAGCTCCCCAGCCCCAGCTACAGCTCCCCAGCCCCAGCTACAGCTCCCCAGCCCCAGCCCCAGCTACAGCTCCCCAGCCCCAGCTACAGCTCCCCAGCCCCAGCTACAGCTCCCCAGCCCCAGCTACAGCTCCCCAGCCCCAACCCCAGCTACAGCTCCCCAGCCCCAGCTACAGCTCCCCAGCCCCAGCTACAGCCCCAGCTACGGCTCCCCAGCCCCAGCACCAGCTCCCCAGCCCCAGCTACAGCTCCAGCTACGGCTCCCCAGCCCCAGCTACAGCTCCCCAGCCCCAGCTACAGCTCCCCAGCCCCAGCTACGGCTCCCCAGCCCCAGCTACAGCTCCCCAGCCCCAGCTACAGCTCCCCAGCCCCAGCTCCCCAGCCCCAGCTACAGCTCCCCAGCCCCAGCTACAGCTCCCCAGCCACAGCTACGGATCCCCAGCCCCAGCCCCAGCTCCCCAGCCCCAGCTACAGCTCCCCAGCCCCAGCTACGGCTCCCCAGCCCCAGCTACAGCTCCCCAGCCCCAGCCCCAGCTCCCCAGCCCCAGCTACAGCTCCCCAGCCACAGCTACGGCTCCCCAGCCCCAGCTAAAGCCCCAGCTACAGCTCCCCAGCCACAGCTACGGCTCCCCAGCCCCAGCTACAGCCCCAGCTACAGCTCCCCAGCCACAGCTACAGCTCCCCAGCCACAGCTACAGCTCCCCAGCCCCAGCTACAGCTCCCCAGCCCCAGCTACAGCTCCCCAGCCACAGCTACGGCTCCCCAGCCACAGCTACAGCCCCAGCTACGGCTCCCCAGCCCCAGCCCCAGCTACAGCTCCCCAGCCCCAGCTACATCCCCAGCTACAGCTCCCCAGCCCCAACCCCAGCTACAGCTCCCCAGCCCCAGCTACGGCTCCCCAGCCCCAGCTACAGCCCCAGCTACAGCTCCCCAGCCCCAGCCCCAGCTACAGCTCCCCAGCCCCAGCTACAGCTCCCCAGCCCCAGCTACAGCTCCCCAGCCCCAGCCCCAGCTACAGGTCCCCAGCCCCAGCTACAGCTCCCCAGCCCCAGCTACAGCTCCCCAGCCCCAGCTACAGCTCCCCAGCACCAACCCCAGCTACAGCTCCCCAGCCCCAGCCCCCAGCCCCAGCTACAGCTCCCCAACACCAGCTACAGCTCCCCAGCCCCAACCCCAGCTACAGCTCCCCAGCCCCAGCTTCAGCTCCCCAGGCCCAACCCCAGTTACAGCTCCCCAGCCCCAGCTACAGCTCCCCAGCCCCAGCCCCAGCTACAGCTCTCCAGCCCGAACCCCAGCTACAGCTCCCCAGCCCCAGCTACAGCTCCCCAGGCCCAACCCCAGCTACAGCTCCCCAGCCCCAGCTACAGCTCCCCAGCTCCAACACCAGCTACAGCCCCCCAGCCCCAGCTAGAGCTCCCCAACCCTAGTTACAGCTCCCCAGCCCCAACCCCAGCTACAGCTCCCCAGCCCCAGCTACAGCTCGCCAGCCCCAGCTACAGCTCCCCAGCCCCAGCTACAGCTCCCCAACCCCAGTTACAGCTACCCAGCCCCAACCCCAGCTACAGCTCCCCAGCAACAGCTCCAGCTCCCCAGCCCCAGCTACAGCTCCCCAGCCCCAGTTACAGCTCCCCAGCCCCAACCCCATCTACAGCTCCCCAGCCCCAACCCCAGCTAAGGCCCCCCAGCCCCAGCTACAGCTCCCCAACCCCAGTTACAGCTCCCCAGCCCCAACCCCAGCTACAGCTCCCCAACCCCAGCTACAGCTCGCCAGCCCCAGCTACAGCTCCCCAGCTACAGCTGCAGCTCCCCAGCCCCAACCACAGCTACAGCTCCCCAGCGACAGCTACAGCTCCCCAGCCCCAGCTACAGCTCCCCAGCCCCAGCTACAGCCACCCAGCCTCAGCCCCAGCTACAGCTCCCCAGCCCCAGCTACAGCTCCCCAGCTACATCTCACCTGCCCCAACTACAGCTCCCTAGCCCCATATACAGCTCCCCAGCCTCAGCCCCAGCTACAGCTCCCCAGCTACAGCTCCCCAGCCCCAGCTACAGCTCCCCAGCCCCAGCTACAGCTCACCATCCCCAGCTACAGCTCCCCAGCTACAGCCCCCTAGCCCCAGCTACAGCTCCCACGCCCCAGCTACAGCTCCCCAGCCCCAGCCCCAGCTACAGCTCCCCAGCCCCAGCTACAGCTCCTCAGTCCCATTCCCAGCTACAGGTCCCCAGCTACAGGTCCCCAGCTACAGGTCCCCAGCTACAGGTCCCCAGTCCCAGCTACAGGTCCACAGCTACAGGTCCCCAGCCCCAGCTACAGGTCCCCAGCCTTAGCCCCAGCTACAGCTCCCCAGCCCCAGCTACAGTTCCCCAGCCTTAGCCCCAGCCCCAGCTACAGCTCTCCAGCCCCAGATACAGCTCCCCAGCCCCAGCTACAGCTCCCCAGCCCCAGCTACAGCTCGCCAGCCTCAGCCCCAGCTACAGCTCCCCAGCCCCAGCTACAGCTCCCCAGCTACATCTCCCCTGCCCCAGCTACAGCTCCCTAGCCCAAGCTACAGCTCCCCAGCTTAAGCCCCAGCTACAGCTCCCCAGCCCCAGCTACAGCTCCCCAGCCTTAGCCCCAGCTACAGCTCACCAGCCCCAGCTACAGCTCCCCAGCCCCAAACCCAGCTACAGCTCCCCAGCCCCAGCTACAGCTCACCATCCCCAGCTACAGCTCCCCAGCTACAGCCCCTAGCCCCAGCCCCAGCTACAGCTCCTCAGCCCCAGCTACAGCTCCTCAGTCCCAGCTACAGGTCCCCAGCTACAGGTCCCCAGCCCCAGCTACAGGTCCCCAGCCTTAGCCCCAGCCCCAGCTACAGCTCACCAGCCCCAGCTACAGTTCCCCAGCCTTAGCCCCAGCCCCAGCTACAGCTCACCAGCCCCAGCTACAGTTCCCCAGCCTTAGCCCCAGCCCCAGCTACAGCTCCCCAGCCCCAGCTACTGGTCCCCAGCCCCATATACAGCTCCCCAGCCCCAGCTACAGCTCCCCAGCCCCAGCTACAGGTCCCCAGCCCCAGCTACAGGTCCCCAGCCCCAGCCCCAGCCCCAGGTACAGCTCCCCAGCCCCAGCTACAGCTCCTCAGCCCCATTCCCAGCTACAGCTCCCCAGCCCCAACTACAGCTCCTCAGTCCCAGCTACAGCTCCCCAGCCCCATTCCCAGCTACAGCTCCCCAGCCCCAACTACAACTCCTCAGTCCCAGCTACAGCTCCTCAGCCCCATTCCCAGCTACAGCTCCCCAGCCCCAACTACAGCTCCTCAGTCCCAGCTACAGCTCCCCAGCCCCATTCCCAGCTACAGCTCCCCAGCCCCAACTACAGCTCCTCAGTCCCAGCTACAGCTCCCCAGCCCCATTCCCAGCTACAGCTCCCCAGCCCCAACTACAGCTCCTCAGTCCCAGCTACAGCTCCCCAGCCCCAACTACAGCTCCTCAGTCCCAGCTACAGCTCCCCAGCCCCATTCCCAGCTACAGCTCCCCAGCCCCAACTACAGCTCCTCAGTCCCAGCTACAGCTCCCCAGCCCCATTCCCAGCTACAGCTCCCCAGCCCCAACTACAGCTCCTCAGTCCCAGCTACAGCTCCTCAGCCCCATTCCCAGCTACAGCTCCCCAGCCCCAACTACAGCTCCTCAGTCCCAGCTACAGCTCCCCAGCCCCATTCCCAGCTACAGCTCCCCAGCCCCAACTACAGCTCCTCAGCCCCAGGTACAGCTCCCCAGCCCCAGCTACAGGTCCCCAGCCCCATTCCCAGCTACAGCTCCCCAGCCCCAACTACAGCTCCTCAGTCCCAGCTACAGCTCCCCAGCCCCATTCCCAGCTACAGGTCCCCAGCTACAGGTCCCCAGCTACAGGTCCCCAGTCCCAGCTACAGGTCCCCAGCCCCAGCTACAGGTCCCCAGCCTTAGCCCCAGCCCCAGCTACAGCTCACCAGCCCCAGCTACAGCTCCCCAGCCCCAACTACAGCTCCTCAGTCCCAGCTACAGCTCCCCAGCCCCATTCCCAGCTACAGCTCCCCAGCCCCAACTACAGCTCCTCAGTCCCAGCTACAGCTCCCACGCCCCAGCTACAGCTCCCCAGCCCCAGCTACAGCTCCCCAGCCCCAGCTACAGCTCCTCAGTCCCATTCCCAGCTACAGGTCCCCAGCTACAGGTCCCCAGCTACAGGTCCCCAGTCCCAGCTACAGGTCCACAGCTACAGGTCCCCAGCCCCAGCTACAGGTCCCCAGCCTTAGCCCCAGCTACAGCTCCCCAGCCCCAGCTACAGTTCCCCAGCCTTAGCCCCAGCCCCAGCTACAGCTCTCCAGCCCCAGATACAGCTCCCCAGCCCCAGCTACAGCTCCCCAGCCCCAGCTACAGCTCGCCAGCCTCAGCCCCAGCTACAGCTCCCCAGCCCCAGCTACAGCTCCCCAGCTACAGGTCCCCTGCCCCAGCTACAGCTCCCTAGCCCAAGCTACAGCTCCCAAGCTTAAGCCCCAGCTACAGCTCCCCAGCCCCAGCTACAGCTCCCCAGCCTTAGCCCCAGCTACAGCTCACCAGCCCCAGCTACAGCTCCCCAGCCCCAAACCCAGCTACAGCTCCCCAGCCCCAGCTACAGCTCACCATCCCCAGCTACAGCTCCCCAGCTACAGCCCCCTAGCCCCAGCCCCAGCTACAGCTCCTCAGCCCCAGCTACAGCTCCTCAGTCCCAGCTACAGGTCCCCAGCTACAGGTCCCCAGCCCCAGCTACAGGTCCCCAGCCTTAGCCCCAGCCCCAGCTACAGCTCACCAGCCCCAGCTACAGTTCCCCAGCCTTAGCCCCAGCCCCAGCTACAGCTCCCCAGCCCCAGCTACTGGTCCCCAGCCTTATCCCCAGCCCCAGCTACAGCTCCCCAGCCCCAGCTACTGGTCCCCAGCCCCATATACAGCTCCCCAGCCCCAGCTACAGCTCCCCAGCCCCAGCTACAGGTCCCCAGCCCCAGCTACAGGTCCCCAGCCCCAGCCCCAGCCCCAGGTACAGCTCCCCAGCCCCAGCTACAGCTCCTCAGCCCCATTCCCAGCTACAGCTCCCCAGCCCCAACTACAGCTCCTCAGTCCCAGCTACAGCTCCCCAGCCCCATTCCCAGCTACAGCTCCCCAGCCCCAACTACAGCTCCTCAGTCCCAGCTACAGCTCCTCAGCCCCATTCCCAGCTACAGCTCCCCAGCCCCAACTACAGCTCCTCAGTCCCAGCTACAGCTCCCCAGCCCCATTCCCAGCTACAGCTCCCCAGCCCCAACTACAGCTCCTCAGTCCCAGCTACAGCTCCCCAGCCCCATTCCCAGCTACAGCTCCCCAGCCCCAACTACAGCTCCTCAGTCCCAGCTACAGCTCCCCAGCCCCAACTACAGCTCCTCAGTCCCAGCTACAGCTCCCCAGCCCCATTCCCAGCTACAGCTCCCCAGCCCCAACTACAGCTCCTCAGTCCCAGCTACAGCTCCCCAGCCCCATTCCCAGCTACAGCTCCCCAGCCCCAACTACAGCTCCTCAGTCCCAGCTACAGCTCCTCAGCCCCATTCCCAGCTACAGCTCCCCAGCCCCAACTACAGCTCCTCAGTCCCAGCTACAGCTCCCCAGCCCCATTCCCAGCTACAGCTCCCCAGCCCCAACTACAGCTCCTCAGCCCCAGGTACAGCTCCCCAGCCCCAGCTACAGCTCCCCAGCCCCATTCCCAGCTACAGCTCCCCAGCCCCAACTACAGCTCCTCAGTCCCAGCTACAGCTCCCCAGCCCCATTCCCAGCTACAGGTCCCCAGCTACAGCTCCCCAGCTACAAGTCCCCAGTCCCAGCTACAGGTCCCCAGCCCCAGCTACAGGTCCCCAGCCTTAGCCCCAGCCCCAGCTACAGCTCACCAGCCCCAGCTACAGCTCCCCAGCCCCAACTACAGCTCCTCAGTCCCAGCTACAGCTCCCCAGCCCCATTCCCAGCTACAGCTCCCCAGCCCCAACTACAGCTCCTCAGTCCCAGCTACAGCTCCTCAGCCCCATTCCCAGCTACAGCTCCCCAGCCCCAACTACAGCTCCTCAGTCCCAGCTACAGCTCCCCAGCCCCATTCCCAGCTACAGGTCCCCAGCCCCAACTACAGCTCCTCAGTCCCAGCTACAGCTCCCCAGCCCCATTCCCAGCTACAGCTCCCCAGCTACAGGTCCCCAGCTACAGGTCCCCAGTCCCAGCTACAGGTCCCCAGCCCCAACTACAGGTCCCCAGCCTTAGTCCCAGCCCCAGCTACAGCTCACCAGCCCCAGCTACAGCTCCCCAGCCCCAACTACAGCTCCTCAGTCCCAGCTACAGCTCCCCAGCCCCATTCCCAGCACCTCCTCCTCTTCCTCCTCCTGATCCCATGGAAGAAAACAACATGAGCCATGCCACTGCAAGAAACTGGATTCAGACATCATTGTCAGACAAAGGAAAGTGAACGACTGTTTCCAATACATATTTGCAGTAGATTCAATTACCAATAATTTGTTTCCCTCTGTCTCTGTCTTTCACAGATGGCAATGCTGTCGTGTAGGAGAGGTAGATTGTATTAGCAACAGGGAGAGATTTGACAGTGTGCGCACTGACTGCTCATGGACTGGATTCTGTGCCAAAAGGCTTGATTTATCCTCCTGGATCCCAAATTCAAAACATAACACTTCAGCCTGCCAGCATATAAACCGGGAGTGGAAATTAAGGCCATGCTTTAAAAATCATGGGAAACCATCACTCAAGTAAACAAGAAATCTGTAAACAAGGAGAGATATAATTCCAGTTTATTATAACAACATTTAGTCACATTATAATCTAGAATACTGTATAATAGGCAGTTAATTTGTAAGGATTTATCAGTTAATCTTTCAAGGATTTATGTATACAGCTATCTAACATTTTAAGAAGATTAAACTTTTCATTTCATACAGTTTTAAATTAAACATCCCAATTGAGACCAAATTAATTCACCCATCATTTGATCTCAAAACCAAATGAAATGCCAGTACTGTGTATGATACAATCAAGGGACTTCCCAGCATAGACTATGTCTGACGAGGCCTCAGTAACAGCAGACAGAACTAACCTAAAGAGGCCATCTGTTGACCTGAGCCTAGCTACTCAGCTCATATATAAACAAACCTGTCTTGTGCTCTGATGGAGTCCTCCACACCAGACCTGGGTTCAAATAGCATTTATTTTCTTTCAAGTACTTTGAGCGTTTGATTGAGGCTGCCTGATGTGCCAGCCAGGTGGGTGGGGTTCCCAGTTTTGGGACTATTCCATTTGTTCCTTTGCACCATCCATTGAAGCTCAATTAAAATCATGTACAAGCTAAAAGAGGGAGACAGTGGAAACTTAGGTAGCAACAGACAGACAGAGACCTACAGTACAGTATAGATACCCAGGTAGCAACAGACAGACAGAGACCTACAGTACAGTATAGATACCCAGGTAGCAACAGACAGACAGAGACCTACAGTACAGTATAGATACCCAGGTAGCAACAGACAGACAGAGACCTACAGTACAGTATAGATACCCAGGTAGCAACAGACAGACAGAGACCTACAGTACAGTATAGATACCCAGGTAACACCAGACAGACAGAGACCTACAGTACAGTATAGATACCCAGGTAGCAACAGACAGACAGAGACCTACAGTACAGTATAGATACCCAGGTAGCAACAGACAGACAGAGACCTACAGTACAGTATAGATACCCAGGTAGCAACAGACAGACAGAGACCTACAGTACAGTATAGATACCCAGGTAGCAACAGACAGACAGAGACCTACAGTACAGTATAGATACCCAGGTAGCAACAGACAGACAGAGACCTACAGTACAGTATAGATACCCAGGTAGCAACAGACAGACAGAGACCTACAGTACAGTATAGATACCCAGGTAGCAACAGACAGACAGAGACCTACAGTACAGTATAGATACCCAATTAGCAACAGACAGACAGAGACCTACAGTACAGTATAGATACCCAGGTAGCAACAGACAGACAGAGACCTACAGTACAGTATAGATACCCAGGTAGCAACAGACAGACAGAGACCTACAGTACAGTATAGATACCCAGGTAGCAACAGACAGACAGAGACCTACAGTACAGCATAGATACCCAGGTAGCAACAGACAGACAGAGACCTACAGTACAGTATAGATACCCAGGTAGCAGCAGACCTCTAATCCTAACAGATGGGTCACGATGAGCCCCATACGTCTAGCTAATAGCTTCCCTCTGACGTCAACCTAACCTGCAGTACCTCAGCTTGCTGCCTTATCCCACTCCCCAGCACGTCACCTGGAAGGTTTCCATCCATCTCCGAAACGGAACCTGGGGAACCATCAACCATCTGATCCTGGGGCCCCCTATATCCCAGGTTTGGCAATGCTTGGATAGGTCAGGTCAGGTCAGGTTGGGGGGAGGTGGGAATGTTGTAGAGGCACCTGGGTAGTGACAGAGGCACCGGAGCGTGGCATATTGTCAGCCTGGGTGGCGTGGTCAGGGGACGGGGCGGCGCAGGGTCAGGTGTGTGCCATGCCATGCCAGCCTAAACCATGGCCCTCAGATGAAGGACCTCTTGGATAGAAAATGGAACCCCTGAGGAGTGTCTGTTCATTTTGTTTTGATGTTGCTTTACCTTGAGCAAAACTCAAATATAATGAACGCATCTTGAATGCTCAGGGAGACATGATCTCTAAAGGGATTATCATGATCACTTTTAGAGTTACAAAATAAACACATTTTCCACTCAAGTTTGGAGAAATATAGTTTAAATCTATATCTTAGCCAATCATACTCTATGACAGCAATGGGGATCACAAATCATCATTTTGTCCAGAACTGGGAGAATATCTCTGATATTCACCTCTCATCCTCAGCAGACCAGGTTTGACCCCAAAGGCACCTATTCCCTATACAGGGCATTCGGAAAGCTTTTCAGACCCTTGACTTTTTCCACATTTGTTACATTACAGCCTTATTCTAAAACGAAAATGTATTGAAAAATATGAAATTGTTTTTCCCCCTCATCAATCTACACACAATACCCCATAATGACAAAGCAAAAAGATGGTTTTAGAAATGTTTGCTAACGTATATTTACAAAACTGAAATATCACATTTACACAAGTATTCAGACACTTTACTCAGTGCTTTGTTGAAGCACCTTTGGCAGCGATTACAGCATTGAGTCTTCTTGTGTATGACACTACAAGCTTGGCACACCTGTATTTGGGGAGTTTCTCCGATTCTTCATGGTAGATCTTCTCAAGCTCTGTCAGGTTGGGTGAGGAGCTTCACTGCACAGCTATTTTTCGGTCTCTCCAGGAGACGTTCGATCGGGTTAAAGTCCGGGCTCTGGCTGGGCCACTCAAGGACATTGAGAGACTTGTTCTGAAGCCACTCCTGCGTTGTCTTGGCTGTGTTCTTAGGGTTGTTGTCCTGTTGGAAGGTGAACCTTTGCACCAGTCTGAGGTCCTGAGCATTTTGGAGAAGGTTTTCATCAAGGATCTCTGTACTTTGCTCCGTTCATCTCCCCTCAATCATGACTGGTCTCCCAGTCCCTGCTGCTGAAAAATATCCCCACAGCACGCTTCACCGTGAGGATGGTGGCAGGTTTCCTCCAGACGTGACGCCTGGCATCAGGCCAAAGAGTTCAAGTTGTAGAAACATCTCAAGGATGATCAATGGAAACAGGATGCATCTGAGCTCAATTTTGAGTCTTCTAATAAAGGGTCTGAATACTTATGTAAATAAAGTATTTTTGTTTTTCATTTTGAATATATTTGCAAAAATGTCTAAAAACCTGTTTTCGCTTTGTCATTATGGGGTATAGTGTGTGTAGATTGAGGAGGGATTTTTAAAAAATCCATTTGAGAATAAGGCTGTGACCTAACAAAATGGAAAAAGGGAATGGGCCTAATACTTTCCGAATGCACTGTATAGTGCACTACTTTTGACCAGAGTCCTATGGGCCCTGGTCCTATGGGTCTTATGGGCCCTGGTTCTATGGGTCCTATGGGCCCCTGATACTATGGGTCCTGGTCTTTATGGGTCCTATGGGTCCTGGTCCTATGGGCCCTGGTCCTATGGGTCCTGGTCCTATGTGCCCTGGTCCTATGGTCCTATGGACCCTGATACTATGGGTCCTGGTTCCTATGTGCCTAGTCCTGGGTCCTATGGACTATACTATAGGTCCTGGTTCTATGGGTCCTGGTCCTATGGGCCCTGGTCCTATGTGCCCTGGTCCTATGGGTCCTATGGACCCTGATACTATAGTTCCTGGTTCTATGGGTCCTGGTTCTATGGGTCCTGGTTCTATGGGTCCTGGTCTATGTGCCCTGGTCCTATGGGTCCTATGGACCTGATACTATGGGTCCTGGTTCTATGGGTCCTGGTTCTATGGGTCCTGGTCCTATGGGCCCTGGTCCTATGGGTCCTGGTTCTATGGGTCCCCTATGGGTCCTAGTCCTCTGGGTCCTGGTCCTATGTGTCCTATGGGTCCTGGTCCTATGGGTCCTATGAACCCTGATACTATGGGTCCTGGTCCGATGGGCCTGGTCCTATGTGCCCTGGCCCTATGGGCCCTGGTTCTATGGACCCTGGTCCTATGGGTCCTGGTCTATGGGCCCTGGTCAACAGTAGTGCACTATATACAGTTGAAGTCAGAAGTTTACATACACATAGGTTGGAGTCTCGCTTTCAACCACTCCACAAATTTCTTGTTAACAAACTACAGTTTTGGCAAGTAAGGACATCTACTTAGGACATCTACTTAGTGCATGACACAAGTAATTTTTCCAACATCTGTTTTACAGATAGATTATTTCACTTATAATTCACTGTATCACAATTCCAGTGGGTCAGAAGTTTACATACAACATAAGTTGACTGTGTCTTTAAACAGCTTGGAAAATTCAGAAAATTATGTCCTGGCTTTAAAAGCTTCGTATAGGTTAATTGACATGATTTGAGTCAATTGGAGGTGTACCTGTAGATGTATTTCAAGGCCTACCTTCAAACTCAGTGGGAAAAATGGGAAAAATCAAAGAAATCAGCCAAGACCTCCAGAAAACAATAGTAGACCTCACAAGTCTGGTTCATCCTTGGGAGCAATTTCCAAATGCCTGAAGGTACCACGTTCCTCTGTACAAACAATGATACGCTAGTATAAACACCATGGGACCAACGCAGCCGTCATACCACTCAGCAAGTAGACACGTTCTGTCTCCTAGAGATGAATGTACTTTAATGTGAAAAGTGCCAATCAATCCCAGAACAACAGCAAAGACCTTGTGAAGATGCTGGAGGAAACAGTTAAAAATATCTATATCCACAGTAAAAGCTTGAGTCCTATATCGACATAACCTAAAGGCCGCTCAGCAGGAAGAAGCCACTGCTCCAAAACCGCCATAAAACAGTCCGACTACGGTTTTAACTGCACATGGGGACAACGATTGTACTTTTGGAGAAATGTCCTCTGATGCAGTGAACAAATATAGAAGTGTTTGGCCATAATGACCATCATTCTGTTTGGAGGAAAAAGGCGGAGGCTTGCAAGCTGAAGAACACCATCCCAGCCGTGAAGCACGGGGGTGGCAGCATCATGTTGTGGTGGTGCTTTGCTGCAGGAGGGACTGGTGCACTTCACAAAATAGATGGCTTCATGAGGAAGAAAAATGATGTGGATATATTGAAGCAAGACATCAGTCAGGAAGTTAAAGCTTGGTCGCAAATGGGTCTTCCAAATGGACAATGACCCCAAGCATATTTTCAAAGCTGTGGCAAAATGGCTTAAGACAACAAAGTTAAGGTATTGGAGTGGCCATCACAAAGCCCTGACCTCAATCCTGTAGAATATTTGTGGGCAGAACTGAAAAAACGTGTGCGAGCAAGGAGGCCTACAAACCTGTGACAAATTGTGAAAAACTGAGTTTAAATGTATTTGGCTAAGGTGTATGTAAACTTCCGACTTCAACTGTAGGAAGTAGGGTGACATTTGAGACAGACTCATATTGTGATTCAGGGAGACAGTGGGCGGGTAGGCAGGGAAGCAGTGAGACAGTGAGGCAGTGAGGCAGGGAGGCAGTGAGGCAGTGAGGCAGCGAGGCAGCCCTTATGGCTGCTACAGCCAGGATAACAATCAGTGCTCCTCTTCCCCTTCACTTTTGTTTGACTCCTCCGTTTGCACGCAAACCTATGGCTCACGCCTCCCTGTTCCAGATGGGCAGGCCTGATAAGGCACCGACAGAGTGGGCCTATCAGATCTGCCCTGCTCTGCTCTGCCCTGAGGTAATAATGTGGATGAACCATAGGGCAGATATGAGCTCTACCATCAGATGCCAGTGCGTCATGAATAAATTTTGTTCTCTGCCTGACTTCTCTGGATAAGTTAAATAAATAAATAAAATCAGGGTACGTTCCTTGACGATTCAGGAGGTCATGCGATACACAGTGAACAAATTGGACAAATAGGAAGAAAGTCTTACTCGACAATGTATAGGGCTATTCACCATCATATGTTGTCTATACCAATACACTGTCTATACCAATACACTGTCTATACCAATACACTGTCTATACCCATTACACTGTCTATACAATACTGTCTATACCAATACACTGTCTATACCAATACACTGTCTATACCAATACACTGTCTATACCAATACACTGTCTATACCAATACACTGTATATACCAATACACTGTCTATACCAATACACTGTCTATACCAATACACTGTATATACCAATACACTGTCTATACCAATACACTGTCTATACCAATACACTGTCTATACGAATACACTGTCCACGCCAATACACTGTCCATACTGATACACTGTCAACACCAATACACTGTCCACAACAATACACTCTCTATACCAATACACTGTCCATACCAATACACTGTCCATACCAATACACTGTCTACGCCAATACACTGTCCACGCCAATACACTGTCTATACCAATACACTGTCCATACCAATACACTGTCATTACCAATACACTGCCTATACCAATACACTGTCCACGCCAATACACTGTCTATACAAATACACTGTCCACACCTATACACTGTCTATACCAATACACTGTCCATACCAATACACTGTACACACCAATACACTGTCCATACCAATACACTGTCTATACCAATGCACTGTCCTTACCAATACACTGTCTATACCAATACACTGTCTATGTCTATACCAATACACTGTCCATACCAATACACTGTACACACCAATACACTGTCCATACCAATACACTGTCTATACCAATACACTGTCCATACCAATACACTGTCTATACCAATGCACTGTGCTTACCAATACACTGTCTATATCAATACACTGTCCACGCCAATACACTGTCTATACCAATACATTGTCCATACCTATACACTGTCCATACCAATACACTGTCAACACCAATACACTGTCTATGCCAATACACTGTCTATACCAATACACTGTCCACGCCAATACACTGTCCATACCAATACACTGTCCATACCAATACACTGTCCACACCAATACACTGTCTACGCCAATACACTGTCCACGCCAATACACTGTCCATACCAATACACTGTCCACGCCAATACACTGTCCATACCAATACACTGTCTATACCAATGCACTGTCCATACCAATACACTGTCTATACCAATACACTGTCCACACCAATACACTGTCTATACCAATACACTGTCCACACCAATACACTGTCTATACCAATAAACTGTCCATACCTATACACTGTCCATACCAATACACTGTCCACACCAATACACTGTCCACACCAATACACTGTCCATACCAATACACTGTCTATACCAATGCACTGTCCATACCAATACACTGTCTATACCAATACACTGTCCACACCAATACACTGTCTATACCAATAAACTGTCCATACCAATACACTGACCACACCAATACACTGTCCACACCAATACACTGTCTATACCAATACACTGTCCACACCAATACACTGTCCATACCAATACACTGTCTATACCAATACACTGTCCACACCAATACACTGTCCATACCAATACACTGTCCACAACAATACACTGTCCACACCAATACACTGTCCATACCAATACACTGTCCATACCAATACATGTCAATACTCTATCAGGACCAACAACAATAATGGGGAAAGTCTATGGAAGATTTAGGGTGCATCCCACATGACACCAAATTCCAATAATAGTGGATTACTTTTGACTAAAGTTGTGTTCCATTTTGACTCAGATTTCTATGGACGGTGAGCCAAGCTGGTCAGGGCTGTCATTTGCTGATAGCAGTGGTGAGAAAGGTCATGTTCCTGATAGACGTCTAACCTGAGGCAGTAGCTGATTGAGGATGGCATGTTGCTCTAATTGGTCCACTGAGAAGGACAGACACTATGCTCTTAAGGACATTGTATCAACAATGAAGCATCCCAAATGGTACCCCATTCCATTTATAGTGCACTACTGTTGACCAGAGTAGGGCACTATAGAGGACTAGAGGCGGCTTTGGAAACATAACCGACGTTTGACCAGCATGACGCATATCTGCTTGTGATTGGTAGAGCTGGAGTGAGATGTGTGCCATTCTGTCAGTGTTAAGCTCTTTTAATCTGATTGTATTGACACTTAGTGGCGCTGTCCGCTGAATGACAGCCCTGGTGGCGAACACATCCGGAGAGGCTCAAATAAATCAAATAAAAACAATTACATTTACGTGGATCAATGCAACAGACGTTTTCATTTGAATTGTATTATCTTATCCTTTAAAGGTTGCTATGGAGATAAAACAATGTTTCCTGGTACATAAACGCCACTTTCAGTAAAGGGATCTAACATCTACTGTGGGTAGACTTTAAAGCATCATTGCTATTCTGGGGAGTAGTTTTTCATGATGGTATGTCTGGTGTAGCCTGGCTATAATCATTGAAACCGCTGGTCACATTTCACAGCCCATAAACTGTACATGTATTCACTGCCTGTTTACATGTTCTGCCTGCTGCTCCCTGACCTTCTACCGTCAACACACACACACACACACACACACACACACACACACACACACACACACACACACACACACACACACACACACACACACACACACACACACACACACACACACACACACACACACACACACACACACACACACACACACACACACACACACACACAGCACGTCTGACACATCTGAATTCTCTCTCATACGTGGTAAGGGACTCAACGTTGATTTACTCCAGGAATGTAAGGAATTTGAATCAGGGGTTTTGTTGTGTGAGACTAGTACTGTGAGTAGGCTATCTTAGCTATAGGGACTTAGTTCCCAGCAGTCACAGGTGCAGTGGGTCCAGTGTGGCTGCCGCCGGCGACCCCGTCTGCACTCCACTCTGGGGAGAGAGCACAGGTGGCTGGGAGCTGTGCCGAAGCGTAGGGCAGCGCTGTTGCATGTGGCAGCGGGCCAACCGCTCACAGAGCATATGCCAGGCCAGGGCCTAGGAGGAGAGACACACCACACCGGCACTCTGTGCCAGGCACAAACAAACTAGTGATGGAGAGAGAGAGAGAGAGGTTTTTCATATGTAAAAATAGCCACACAAGCACAGGTCTTTTGGAAGGGAGCATATGCTGCTAGTTGTTTTAGTATTTGTTGATTTTGCTTGGCAGGATAGTCCATGTACAGTATGTGTGTGTGTGACCATGAATGACAAATAATTGGATATATTTGGATCTCAATCTGATTAAGATCGTGTTATACGTTTGAATAAGTGTCTTATCTGCTGAGTATTCCAAAACAAATTAATTCAAAGATCTGTGAGACCTCAATTATATTAAAGTTAAAAAGTAATGTTATTCCAGAAGACCAGTTCATTAACTGAGCTTATACAACATGGACCCAAGTATCTGAAATACTGTGTATTTCAACCCAGAAAGCAGTGAGCGCCAGCTTGTGTTAATATCATATTTCATCAGTTATGTAAATGACGTCCTGCTGTCAGAGAGAAGTGGAACAGGGCTGTGTTCAGGTTCCACCCCAAAATGCATGGAAATGAGCTAGCCGCAGGGCAGTGGATGACCTCCGCCTCGCCTCGCCCGTCGATGATGGGAGCTCTGCTCCCCCGTGCCTCCTTCTACAACACTCTCTACTCTTGCCTGACAGAGCACTGCCGAGGGGGAGACGTAGCTACACTGCCTCTGTTCTGTTTGGATACAAAAGACGGATTTGGCCAAGTTGTTTATCTGGAAATGCGTTAAAAAAGTTCTCCTTAGTGTACTTAGCAATCCTCTCATTGTGCATCAGCCCTTCAAAGCCAAGCCGCTCAGTACTCACGCAAGTCCATCTGCTGTACGTGTTTCTATCTATTTTTACAACATGGCTGCTGAGGTTTAAACAGTTCAACCCCCCCAAAAAATGTTTATTCAATGAGGGAGAGTGTAATAAATGTTTATTCAATGAGGGAGAGTGTAATACATGTTTATTCAATGAGGGAGAGTGTAATAAATGTTTATTCAATGAGGGAGAGTGTAATAAATGTTTATTCAATGAGGGAGAGTGTAATAAATGTTTATTCAATGAGGGAGAGTGTAATAAATGTTTATTCAATGAGAGAGTGTAATAAATGTTTATTCAATGAGGGAGAGTATAATACATGTTTATCCAATGAGGGAGAGTATAATACATGTTTATTCAATAAGGGAGAGCGTAATAAATATTTATCCAATGAGGGAGAGTGTAATAAATGTTTATTCAATGAGGGAGAGTGTAATAAATGTTTATTCAATGAGAGAGTGTAATAAATGTTTATTCAATGAGGGAGAGTATAATACATGTTTATCCAATGAGGGAGAGTATAATACATGTTTATTCAATAAGGGAGAGCGTAATAAATGTTTATTCAATGAGGGAGAGTGTAATAAATGTTTATTCAATGAGGGAGAGTGTAATAAATGTTTATTCAATGAGGGAGAGTGTAATAAATGTTTATTCAATGAGGGAGAGTGTAATAAATGTTTATTCAATGAGGGAGAGTGTAATACATGTTTATTCAATGAGGGAGAGTGTAACAAATGTTTATTCAATGAGGGAGAGTATAATCAATGTTTATTCAATTAAGGAGAGTGTAATAAATGTTTATTCAATGAGGGAGAGTGTAATAAATGTTTATTCAATGAGAGAGTGTAATAAATGTTTATTCAATGAGGGAGAGTATAATACATGTTTATCCAATGAGGGAGAGTATAATACATGTTTATTCAATAAGGGAGAGCGTAATAAATATTTATCCAATGAGGGAGAGTCTAATAAATGTTTATTCAATGAGGGAGAGTGTAATAAATGTTTATTCAATGAGGGAGAGTGTAATAAATGTTTATCCAATGAGGGAGAGTATAATACATGTTTATTCAATAAGGGAGAGCGTAATAAATATTTATCCAATGAGGGAGAGTGTAATAAATTTTTATTCAATAAGGGAGAGTGTAATAAATGTTTATTCAATGAGGGAGAGTGTAATAAATGTTTATTCAACGAGGGAGGGCATAATAAATGTTTATCCAATGAGGGAGAGTATAATACATGTTTATTCAATAAGGGAGAGCGTAATAAATATTTATCCAATGAGGGAGAGTCTAATAAATGTTTATTCAATGAGGGAGAGTATAATACATGTTTATTCAATGAGGGAAAGCGTAATAAATGTTTATCCAATGAG
>NC_088240.1:84832725-84902725 GCF_036934945.1 Oncorhynchus masou masou
GCTGGACCTGCTGTCTGTGGCCTGGAAATATCCATCCCCAGTACTGTAGACTGGAGCTGGACCTGTCTGTAGCCTGAAATATCCATCCCCAGTACTGTAGACTGGAGCTGGACCTGCTGTCTGTAGCCTGAAATATCCATCCCCAGTACTGTAGACTGGAGCTGGACCTGCTGTCTGTAGCCTGAAATATCCATCCCCAGTACTGTAGACTGGAGCTGACCTGCTGTCTGTAGCCTGAAATATCCATCCCCAGTACTGTAGACTGGAGCTGGACCTGCTGTCTGTAGCCTGAAATATCCATCCCCAGTACTGTAGACTGGAGCTGGACCTGCTGTCTGTAGCCTGAAATATCCATCCCCAGTACTGTAGACTGGAGCTGGACCTGCTGTCTGTAGCCTGAAATATCCATCCCCAGTACTGTAGACTGGACCTGCTGTCTGTAGCCTGACATATCCATCCCCAGTACTGTAGACTGGAGCTGGACCTGCTGTCTGTAGCCTGACATATCCATCCCCAGTACTGTAGACTGGAGCTGGACCTGCTGTCTGTAGCCTGACATATCCATCCCCAGTACTGTAGACTGGACCTGCTGTCTGTAGCCTGACATATCCATCCCCAGTACTGTAGACTGGACCTGCTGTCTGTAGCCTGACATATCCATCCCCAGTACTGTAGACTGGACCTGCTGTCTGTAGCCTGACATATCCATCCCCAGTACTGTAGACTGGAGCTGGACCTGCTGTCTGTAGCCTGACATATCCATCCCCAGTACTGTAGACTGGACCTGCTGTCTGTAGCCTGACATATCCATCCCCAGTACTGTAGACTGGACCTGCTGTCTGTAGCCTGACATATCCATCCCCAGTACTGTAGACTGACCTGCTGCCTGAAGTACTGTAGACTGACCTGCTGTCTGTAGCCTGATCCATCCCCAGTACTGTAGACTGGACCTGCTGTCTGTAGCCTGACATATCCATCCCCAGTACTGTAGACTGGACCTGCTGTCTGTAGCCTGACATATCCATCCCCAGTACTGTAGACTGGACCTGCTGTCTGTAGCCTGACATATCCATCCCCAGTACTGTAGACTGGACCTGCTGTCTGTAGCCTGACATATCCATCCCCAGTACTGTAGACTGGACCTGCTGTCTGTAGCCTGAAATATCAATCCCCAGTACTGTAGACTGGAGCTGGACCTGCTGCCTATAGCCTGACATATCCATCCCCAGTACTGTAGACTGGACCTGCTGTCTGTAGCCTGACATATCCATCCCCAGTACTGTAGACTGGACCTGCTGTCTGTAGCCTGACATATCCATCCCCAGTACTGTAGACTGGACCTGCTGTCTGTAGCCTGACATATCCATCCCCAGTACTGTAGACTGGACCTGCTGTCTGTAGCCTGACATATCCATCCCCAGTACTGTAGACTGGACCTGCTGCCTGAAGCCTGACATATCCATCCCCAGTACTGTAGACTGGACCTGCTGTCTGTAGCCTGACATATCCATCCCCAGTACTGTAGACTGGACCTGCTGTCTGTAGCCTGAAATATCAATCCCCAGTACTGTAGACTGGACCTGCTGTCTGTAGCCTGACATATCCATCCCCAGTACTGTAGACTGGACCTGCTGTCTGTAGCCTGACATATCCATCCCCAGTACTGTAGACTGGACCTGCTGTCTGTAGCCTGAAATATCAATCCCCAGTACTGTAGACTGGAGCTGGACCTGCTGCCTATAGCCTGACATATCCATCCCCAGTACTGTAGACTGGACCTGCTGTCTGTAGCCTGACATATCCATCCCCAGTACTGTAGACTGGACCTGCTGTCTGTAGCCTGAAATATCAATCCCCAGTACTGTAGACTGGAGCTGGACCTGCTGTCTGTAGCCTGACATATCCATCTCCAGTACTGTAGACTGGACATGCTGTCTGTAGCCTGACATATCCATCCCCAGTACTGTAGACTGGAGCTGGACCTGCTGTCTATAGCCTGAAATATCCATCCCCAGTACTGTAGACTGGAGCTGGACCTGCTGCCTGTAGCCTGACATATCCATCCCCAGTACTGTAGACTGGACCTGCTGTCTGTAGCCTGACATATCCATCCCCAGTACTGTAGACTGGACCTGCTGTCTGTAGCCTGACATATCCATCCCCAGTACTGTAGACTGGACCTGCTGCCTGTAGCCTGACATATCCATCCCCAGTACTGTAGACTGGACCTGCTGTCTGTAGCCTGACATATCCATCCCCAGTACTGTAGACTGGACCTGCTGCCTGTAGCCTGACATATCCATCCCCAGTACTGTAGACTGGACCTGCTGTCTGGAGCTTGACATATCCATCCCCAGTACTGTAGACTGGACCTGCTGTCTGTAGCCTGACATATCCATCCCCAGTACTGTAGACTGGACCTGCTGTCTGTAGCCTGACATATCCATCCCCAGTACTGTAGACTGGACCTGCTGTCTGTAGCCTGACATATCCATCCCCAGTACTGTAGACTGGACCTGCTGCCTGTAGCCTGACATATCCATCCCCAGTACTGTAGACTGGACCTGCTGTCTGTAGCCTGACATATCCATCCCCAGTACTGTAGACTGGACCTGCTGCCTGTAGCCTGACATATCCATCCCCAGTACTGTAGACTGGACCTGCTGTCTGGAGCTTGACATATCCATCCCCAGTACTGTAGACTGGACCTGCTGCCTGAAGCCTGACATATCCATCCCCAGTACTGTAGACTGGACATGCTGTCTGTAGCCTGACATATCCATCCCCAGTACTATAGACTGGACCTGCTGTCTGTAGCCTGACATATCCATCCCCAGTACTGTAGACTGGACCTGCTGCCTGAAGCCTGACATATCCATCCCCAGTACTGTAGACTGGACCTGCTGTCTGTAGCCTGAAATATCAATCCCCAGTACTGTAGACTGGAGCTGGACCTGCTGTCTGTAGCCTGACATATCCATCCCCAGTACTGTAGACTGGACCTGCTGTCTGTAGCCTGAAATATCAATCCCCAGTACTGTAGACTGGAGCTGGACCTGCTGTCTGTAGCCTGACATATCCATCCCCAGTACTGTAGACTGGACATGCTGTCTGTAGCCTGACATATCCATCCCCAGTACTGTAGACTGGAGCTGGACCTGCTGTCTGTAGCCTGAAATATCCATCCCCAGTACTGTAGACTGGAGCTGGACCTGCTGCCTGTAGCCTGACATATCCATCCCCAGTACTGTAGACTGGACCTGCTGCCTGTAGCCTGACATATCCATCCCCAGTACTGTAGACTGGACCTGCTGTCTGTAGCCTGACATATCCATCCCCAGTACTGTAGACTGGACCTGCTGCCTGTAGCCTGACATATCCATCCCCAGTACTGTAGACTGGACCTACTGTCTGTAGCCTGACATATCCATCCCCAGTACTGTAGACTGGACCTGCTGCCTGTAGCCTGACATATCCATCCCCAGTACTGTAGACTGGACCTGCTGTCTGGAGCTTGACATATCCATCCCCAGTACTGTAGACTGGACCTGCTGTCTGTAGCCTGACATATCCATCCCCAGTACTGTAGACTGGACCTGCTGTCTGTAGCCTGACATATCCATCCCCAGTACTGTAGACTGGACCTGCTGTCTGTAGCCTGACATATCCATCCCCAGTACTGTAGACTGGACCTGCTGCCTGTAGCCTGACATATCCATCCCCAGTACTGTAGACTGGACCTGCTGTCTGTAGCCTGACATATCCATCCCCAGTACTGTAGACTGGACCTGCTGCCTGTAGCCTGACATATCCATCCCCAGTACTGTAGACTGGACCTGCTGTCTGTAGCCTGACATATCCATCCCCAGTACTGTAGACTGACTGGACATGCTGTCTGTAGCCTGACATATCCATCCCCAGTACTATAGACTGGACCTGCTGTCTGTAGCCTGACATATCCATCCCCAGTACTGTAGACTGGACCTGCTGCCTGAAGCCTGACATATCCATCCCCAGTACTATAGACTGGACCTGCTGTCTGTAGCCTGACATATCCATCCCCAGTACTGTAGACTGGACCTGCTGCCTGAAGCCTGACATATCCATCCCCAGTACTGTAGACTGGACCTGCTGCCTGTAGCCTGACATATCCATCCCCAGTACTATAGACTGGACCTGCTGCCTGTAGCCTGACATATCCATCCCCAGTACTGTAGACTGGACCTGCTGCCTGTAGCCTGACATATCCATCCCCAGTACTGTAGACTGGACCTGCTGTCTGTAGCCTGACATATCCATCCCCAGTACTGTAGACTGGACCTGCTGTCTGTAGCCTGACATATCCATCCCCAGTACTGTAGACTGTAGACTGGACCTGCTGCCTGTAGCCTGACATATCCATCCCCAGTACTGTAGACTGGACCTGCTGTCTGTAGCCTGACATATCCATCCCCAGTACTGTAGACTGGACCTGCTGCCTGTAGCCTGACATATCCATCCCCAGTACTGTAGACTGGACCTGCTGCCTGTAGCCTGACATATCCATCCCCAGTACTGTAGACTGTAGACTGGACCTGCTGCCTGTAGCCTGACATATCCATCCCCAGTACTGTAGACTGGACCTGCTGTCTGTAGCCTGACATATCCATCCCCAGTACTGTAGACTGGACCTGCTGCCTGTAGCCTGACATATCCATCCCCAGTACTGTAGACTGGACCTGCTGCCTGTAGCCTGACATATCCATCCCCAGTACTGTAGACTGTAGACTGGACCTGCTGCCTGTAGCCTGACATATCCATCCCCAGTACTGTAGACTGGACCTGCTGTCTGTAGCCTGACATATCCATCCCCAGTACTGTAGACTGGACCTGCTGCCTGTAGCCTGACATATCCATCCCCAGTACTGTAGACTGGACCTGCTGCCTGTAGCCTGACATATCCATCCCCAGTACTGTAGACTGTAGACTGGACCTGCTGCCTGTAGCCTGACATATCCATCCCCAGTACTGTAGACTGGACCTGCTGTCTGTAGCCTGACATATCCATCCCCAGTACTGTAGACTGGACCTGCTGTCTGTAGCCTGACATATCCATCCCCAGTACTGTAGACTGGACCTGCTGCCTGTAGCCTGACATATCCATCCCCAGTACTGTAGACTGGACCTGCTGCCTGTAGCCTGACATATCCATCCCCAGTACTGTAGACTGTAGACTGGACCTGCTGCCTGTAGCCTGACATATCCATCCCCAGTACTGTAGACTGGACCTGCTGTCTGTAGCCTGACATATCCATCCCCAGTACTGTAGACTGGACCTGCTGCCTGTAGCCTGACATATCCATCCCCAGTACTGTAGACTGGACCTGCTGCCTGTAGCCTGACATATCCATCCCCAGTACTGTAGACTGTAGACTGGACCTGCTGCCTGTAGCCTGACATATCCATCCCCAGTACTGTAGACTGGACCTGCTGTCTGTAGCCTGACATATCCATCCCCAGTACTGTAGACTGGACCTGCTGCCTGTAGCCTGACATATCCATCCCCAGTACTGTAGACTGGACCTGCTGCCTGTAGCCTGACATATCCATCCCCAGTACTGTAGACTGTAGACTGGACCTGCTGCCTGTAGCCTGACATATCCATCCCCAGTACTGTAGACTGGACCTGCTGTCTGTAGCCTGACATATCCATCCCCAGTACTGTAGACTGGACCTGCTGTCTGTAGCCTGACATATCCATCCCCAGTACTGTAGACTGGACCTGCTGCCTGTAGCCTGACATATCCATCCCCAGTACTGTAGACTGGACCTGCTGCCTGTAGCCTGACATATCCATCCCCAGTACTGTAGACTGTAGACTGGACCTGCTGCCTGTAGCCTGACATATCCATCCCCAGTACTGTAGACTGGACCTGCTGTCTGTAGCCTGACATATCCATCCCCAGTACTGTAGACTGGACCTGCTGCCTGTAGCCTGACATATCCATCCCCAGTACTGTAGACTGGACCTGCTGCCTGTAGCCTGACATATCCATCCCCAGTACTGTAGACTGGACCTGCTGTCTGGAGCTTGACATATCCATCCCCAGTACTGTAGACTGGACCTGCTGTCTGTAGCCTGACATATCCATCCCCAGTACTGTAGACTGGACCTGCTGTCTGTAGCCTGACATATCCATCCCCAGTACTGTAGACTGGACCTGCTGTCTGTAGCCTGACATATCCATCCCCAGTACTGTAGACTGGACCTGCTGCCTGTAGCCTGACATATCCATCCCCAGTACTGTAGACTGGACCTGCTGTCTGTAGCCTGACATATCCATCCCCAGTACTGTAGACTGGACCTGCTGCCTGTAGCCTGACATATCCATCCCCAGTACTGTAGACTGGACCTGCTGTCTGGAGCTTGACATATCCATCCCCAGTACTGTAGACTGGACCTGCTGTCTGTAGCCTGACATATCCATCCCCAGTACTGTAGACTGGACATGCTGTCTGTAGCCTGACATATCCATCCCCAGTACTATAGACTGGACCTGCTGTCTGTAGCCTGACATATCCATCCCCAGTACTGTAGACTGGACCTGCTGCCTGAAGCCTGACATATCCATCCCCAGTACTGTAGACTGGACCTGCTGTCTGTAGCCTGAAATATCAATCCCCAGTACTGTAGACTGGAGCTGGACCTGCTGTCTGTAGCCTGACATATCCATCCCCAGTACTGTAGACTGGACCTGCTGTCTGTAGCCTGAAATATCAATCCCCAGTACTGTAGACTGGAGCTGGACCTGCTGTCTGTAGCCTGACATATCCATCCCCAGTACTGTAGACTGGACATGCTGTCTGTAGCCTGACATATCCATCCCCAGTACTGTAGACTGGAGCTGGACCTGCTGTCTGTAGCCTGAAATATCCATCCCCAGTACTGTAGACTGGAGCTGGACCTGCTGCCTGTAGCCTGACATATCCATCCCCAGTACTGTAGACTGGACCTGCTGCCTGTAGCCTGACATATCCATCCCCAGTACTGTAGACTGGACCTGCTGTCTGTAGCCTGACATATCCATCCCCAGTACTGTAGACTGGACCTGCTGCCTGTAGCCTGACATATCCATCCCCAGTACTGTAGACTGGACCTACTGTCTGTAGCCTGACATATCCATCCCCAGTACTGTAGACTGGACCTGCTGCCTGTAGCCTGACATATCCATCCCCAGTACTGTAGACTGGACCTGCTGTCTGAGCTTGACATATCCATCCCCAGTACTGTAGACTGGACCTGCTGTCTGTAGCCTGACATATCCATCCCCAGTACTGTAGACTGGACCTGCTGTCTGTAGCCTGACATATCCATCCCCAGTACTGTAGACTGGACCTGCTGTCTGTAGCCTGACATATCCATCCCCAGTACTGTAGACTGGACCTGCTGCCTGTAGCCTGACATATCCATCCCCAGTACTGTAGACTGGACCTGCTGTCTGTAGCCTGACATATCCATCCCCAGTACTGTAGACTGGACCTGCTGCCTGTAGCCTGACATATCCATCCCCAGTACTGTAGACTGGACCTGCTGTCTGTAGCCTGACATATCCATCCCCAGTACTGTAGACTGGACATGCTGTCTGTAGCCTGACATATCCATCCCCAGTACTATAGACTGGACCTGCTGTCTGTAGCCTGACATATCCATCCCCAGTACTGTAGACTGGACCTGCTGCCTGAAGCCTGACATATCCATCCCCAGTACTATAGACTGGACCTGCTGTCTGTAGCCTGACATATCCATCCCCAGTACTGTAGACTGGACCTGCTGCCTGAAGCCTGACATATCCATCCCCAGTACTGTAGACTGGACCTGCTGCCTGTAGCCTGACATATCCATCGCCAGTACTATAGACTGGACCTGCTGCCTGTAGCCTGACATATCCATCCCCAGTACTGTAGACTGGACCTGCTGCCTGTAGCCTGACATATCCATCCCCAGTACTGTAGACTGGACCTGCTGTCTGTAGCCTGACATATCCATCCCCAGTACTGTAGACTGGACCTGCTGTCTGTAGCCTGACATATCCATCCCCAGTACTGTAGACTGTAGACTGGACCTGCTGCCTGTAGCCTGACATATCCATCCCCAGTACTGTAGACTGGACCTGCTGTCTGTAGCCTGACATATCCATCCCCAGTACTGTAGACTGGACCTGCTGCCTGTAGCCTGACATATCCATCCCCAGTACTGTAGACTGGACCTGCTGCCTGTAGCCTGACATATCCATCCCCAGTACTGTAGACTGTAGACTGGACCTGCTGCCTGTAGCCTGACATATCCATCCCCAGTACTGTAGACTGGACCTGCTGTCTGTAGCCTGACATATCCATCCCCAGTACTGTAGACTGGACCTGCTGCCTGTAGCCTGACATATCCATCCCCAGTACTGTAGACTGGACCTGCTGCCTGTAGCCTGACATATCCATCCCCAGTACTGTAGACTGTAGACTGGACCTGCTGCCTGTAGCCTGACATATCCATCCCCAGTACTGTAGACTGGACCTGCTGTCTGTAGCCTGACATATCCATCCCCAGTACTGTAGACTGGACCTGCTGTCTGTAGCCTGACATATCCATCCCCAGTACTGTAGACTGGACCTGCTGCCTGTAGCCTGACATATCCATCCCCAGTACTGTAGACTGGACCTGCTGCCTGTAGCCTGACATATCCATCCCCAGTACTGTAGACTGTAGACTGGACCTGCTGCCTGTAGCCTGACATATCCATCCCCAGTACTGTAGACTGGACCTGCTGTCTGTAGCCTGACATATCCATCCCCAGTACTGTAGACTGGACCTGCTGCCTGTAGCCTGACATATCCATCCCCAGTACTGTAGACTGGACCTGCTGCCTGTAGCCTGACATATCCATCCCCAGTACTGTAGACTGTAGACTGGACCTGCTGCCTGTAGCCTGACATATCCATCCCCAGTACTGTAGACTGGACCTGCTGTCTGTAGCCTGACATATCCATCCCAGTACTATAGACTGGACCTGCTGTCTGTAGCCTGACATATCCATCCCCAGTACTGTAGACTGGACCTGCTGTCTGTAGCCTGACATATCCATCCCCAGTACTGTAGACTGGAGTTGGACATGCTGTCCGTAGCCTGACGTATCCATCCCCAGTACTGTAGACTGGATCTGCTGTCTGTAGCCTGACATATCCATCCCCAGTACTGTAGACTGGACCTGCTGCCTGAAGCCTGACATATCCATCCCCAGTACTGTAGACTGGACCTGCTGTCTGTAGCCTGACATATCCATCCCCAGTACTGTAGACTGGACCTGCTGTCTGTAGCCTGACATATCCATCCCCAGTACTGTAGACTGGAGTTGGACATGCTGTCCGTAGCCTGACGTATCCATCCCCAGTACTGTAGACTGGACCTGCTGTCTGTAGCCTGACATATCCATTCCCAGTACTGTAGACTGGACCTGCTGCCTGAAGCCTGACATATCCATCCCCAGTACTGTAGACTGGACCTGCTGTCTGTAGCCTGACATATCCATCCCCAGTACTGTAGACTGGACCTGCTGTCTGTAGCCTGAAATATCCATCCCCAGTACTGTAGACTGGACCTGCTGTCTGTAGCCTGACATATCCATCCCCAGTACTGTAGACTGGACCTGCTGTCTGTAGCCTGAAATATCAATCCCCAGTACTGTAGACTGGACCTGCTGTCTGTAGCCTGACATATCCATCCCCAGTACTGTAGACTGGACCTGCTGTCTGTAGCCTGAAATATCAATCCCCAGTACTGTAGACTGGAGCTGGACCTGCTGCCTATAGCCTGACATATCCATCCCCAGTACTGTAGACTGGACCTGCTGTCTGTAGCCTGACATATCCATCCCCAGTACTGTAGACTGGACCTGCTGTCTGTAGCCTGAAATATCAATCCCCAGTACTGTAGACTGGAGCTGGACCTGCTGTCTGTAGCCTGACATATCCATCCCCAGTACTGTAGACTGGACATGCTGTCTGTAGCCTGACATATCCATCCCCAGTACTGTAGACTGGAGCTGGACCTGCTGTCTGTAGCCTAAAATATCCATCCCCAGTACTGTAGACTGGAGCTGGACCTGCTGCCTGTAGCCTGACATATCCATCCCCAGTACTGTAGACTGGACCTGCTGTCTGTAGCCTGACATATCCATCCCCAGTACTGTAGACTGGACCTGCTGTCTGTAGCCTGACATATCCATCCCCAGTACTGTAGACTGGACCTGCTGTCTGTAGCCTGACATATCCATCCCCAGTACTGTAGACTGGACCTGCTGCCTGTAGCCTGACATATCCATCCCCAGTACTGTAGACTGGACCTGCTGTCTGGAGCTTGACATATCCATCCCCAGTACTGTAGACTGGACCTGCTGTCTGTAGCCTGACATATCCATCCCCAGTACTGTAGACTGGACCTGCTGTCTGTAGCCTGACATATCCATCCCCAGTACTGTAGACTGGACCTGCTGTCTGTAGCCTGACATATCCATCCCCAGTACTGTAGACTGGACCTGCTGTCTGTAGCCTGACATATCCATCCCCAGTACTGTAGACTGGACCTGCTGTCTGTAGCCTGACATATCCATCCCCAGTACTGTAGACTGGACCTGCTGCCTGTAGCCTGACATATCCATCCCCAGTACTGTAGACTGGACCTGCTGTCTGGAGCTTGACATATCCATCCCCAGTACTGTAGACTGGACCTGCTGTCTGTAGCCTGACATATCCATCCCCAGTACTGTAGACTGGACATGCTGTCTGTAGCCTGACATATCCATCCCCAGTACTATAGACTTGACCTGCTGCCTGTAGCCTGACATATCCATCCCCAGTACTGTAGACTGGACCTGCTGCCTGTAGCCTGACATATCCATCCCCAGTACTGTAGACTGGACCTGCTGTCTGTAGCCTGACATATCCATCCCCAATACTGTAGACTGGACCTGCTGTCTGTAGCCTGACATATCCATCCCCAGTACTGTAGACTGGACCTGCTGTCTGTAGCCTGACATATCCATCCCCAGTACTGTAGACTGTAGACTGGACCTGCTGCCTGTAGCCTGACATATCCATCCCCAGTACTGTAGACTGGACCTGCTGTCTGTAGCCTGACATATCCATCCCCAGTACTGTAGACTGGACCTGCTGCCTGTAGCCTGACATATCCATCCCCAGTACTGTAGACTGGACCTGCTGCCTGTAGCCTGACATATCCATCCCCAGTACTGTAGACTGTAGACTGGACCTGCTGCCTGTAGCCTGACATATCCATCCCCAGTACTGTAGACTGGACCTGCTGTCTGTAGCCTGACATATCCATCCCCAGTACTATAGACTGGACCTGCTGTCTGTAGCCTGACATATCCATCCCCAGTACTGTAGACTGGACCTGCTGTCTGTAGCCTGACATATCCATCCCCAGTACTGTAGACTGGACCTGCTGTCTGTAGCCTGACATATCCATCCCCAGTACTGTAGACTGGACTTGGACATGCTGTCCGTAGCCTGACGTATCCATCCCCAGTACTGTAGACTGGACCTGCTGTCTGTAGCCTGACATATCCATCCCCAGTACTGTAGACTGGACCTGCTGTCTGTAGCCTGACATATCCATCCCCAGTACTGTAGACTGGACCTGCTGTCTGTAGCCTGACTGGACTACACTTGTTAGTAAACAGCCTCGTGAATACCAGGGGTGTGCTTCTCAATAGCACCCTATTCCCTTTATAGTGCACTACTTCTTGTAACAAGTACTGCGCTGTATAGGGAATAGGGTGCCATTTGGGACAGAGCCAGACAGTTAATGAATGTCATCAAGTCTTTAGCTGCAGCAAATCTCTTTCAACAAAATATTTTCCATTTGACCGGCCACATGAAGACACACCACAACTATCCAGCCCTGTTTGTGTGTTTTACAAGGGAATCAAACGTGTGCAATCAAATACCTTTTGATCTTTTCAATCAACGTGAAGACGTGAGTGTTGCCACAACCCTGCACCCCAACTCCCTCTGAGTCCTCATAATGATAGATGTGTTGCATCTAGCCAATTAGATACGTAGGAAGTGAGTGCGTAGTACAGTTCACATCCTGTATTCTGAATAAATTAAGTCAGGGCTTTATTTGGCTCATTTGGGCAAAACCTGGTCATTACCGCCTCAGCCATGGTCACAGACAGTCCTCTGGGTCTGTAGTCTGACGGAGGCTGAATAGCAGCACTAGTTATTAGCATGCCTAACAAATGTTTTATCCCCTAGCCCACTCTGCCCTTGCCTTTCATTTCATCTGAAAACGGCTTCAATATTCAGTTAACGACTTGGAACACTAATTGAATTGAGGTTACAAAAGGGCCTCTGAAAAGAAGGAAACTTCCAGTAATTGGATGTTCCGGGCGTTTTTGAGTTCTGATTCATTTGCCTCTGTCTCTCTTTCTCTCTCTCTGTCTCTCTGTAGTGTATGTGTGTGTCAGACACTGTGATCTAAGCTGAGGTAGGTGGGACCATGGTAGAGAGCAGCAGAGCCTGTCCCTCTCCCTTCGCTGCAGCTCAACACACTGATCTCAACAGTCCACCACAGAGAGAGAGAGAGACAGGCCACTCTGATGCTCCTCAGACCGTCTGAGGTCATACGTGTGTTGATCAAACTGAATTTATACCATGAACACACAAGGTACATGTGTTTCTGTGTGAGTGCTGGTGTGACCGAGCTGGGTTCTAACCCGGGTCTCCCGCCTCTGGGAACTAACACAAGGTTACTCGTCATGCGAGAGCTGCTCCTGGAACCCATTCTGCTAAATTCCACACAGATTAAAGAGCAGCACCAGAGAGGATCTCACTTTAATCTTACGGGTGGAAATAAAGCAAAACAGTCAAGCGCAAGGACCTTAAATCTACAGAGAACACTGGAGAGAGCTGATCATTATTATTATTATGAGAGAGAGTCCGCCCGTCCGCTCCTCTTGTCCATATGAGTTTTAAAAGTAGATCCCCTCAGACTGTATCTGTGAATGGGTTCTACTAATAGCTTCACAACCATGTTAATTCACTCTGTAATTACAGGGACTAGGGTTTACCATCCCATGTTAGCTTTGATGTACCAGCCTGAGTTTACATGTTAAGCATTCTGAACAATCCACTTGTTTGTGGAGATGGGGTAGTGAGGGGAGGAGGAGTGAACGGGAAGGAGGGTTGGGTTGTTGATTTTTGTTTTGCTCTAACGTTTATCTCTCTCTCTGAGCTAGCAAAAGGCTTGCCCCGATTTAGGAGAGGCTATGGTCCAAAGCGGCTTAACACAGATATACAATACATCAGATGTATGCAGTTGGGCCAGGTTATCTGATAACCTGTTAGTATGGAGTCAGGATTCAGGACAGCAGAGCCACCCACCACATAACTCTCTCTCCCTCCCTTGTTCTCTCCTCTCTTTCTTTCTCATGTTCTCTCTCCCATGTTCTCTCCTCTCTTTCTCTCTCATGTTCTCTTACCCTCCCTTGTTCTCTCCTCTCTTTCTTTCTCATGTTCTCTCTCCCATGTTCTCTCCTCTCTTTCTTTCTCATGTTCTCTCTCCCATGTTCTCTCCTCTCTTTCTCATGTTCTCTCTCCCATGTTCTCTCCTCTCTTTCTTTCTCATGTTCTCTCCCTCCCTTGTTCTCTCTTTCTTTCTCATGTTTTCTCTCCCTTGTTCACTCCTCTTTCTCTCTCATGTTCTCTCTCTCTCATGTTCTCTCTATATCTCCATCTCACTGATGGTTCTCCCTGTCTCTCTCTCTCTCACACACACACACACACACACACACACACACACACACACAGCAGTGTAAACATGCTCAGATGAGGACCATATTTATGGTCAGGTGTTTAAAAGCGGTCCCAGCTGTGACTGTCTGCTATTTTAAGCCTCCACCTCTCCAATTTGTCTGCTGCACGGCACACAACCGACTTTCCAACGTTGTGTAGCGCTGACAACTGTAGCTAAGCATAGTTCTTTAGTGACTCGCTTAGTCTGACACTGTTTAATAGCACACAGAGGAAAGCTACGCTGCTTTCTCATTCAACATAGTTACCCATGCAGGCAGGGTATTTCAGTAAAAGGGGAGTGTGTTGTCTACTAGCCACCTACTGGTGATAATACAGTTCTCTTGGATAGTGTTCTGTGTGGATACTAAGAATAGGACCAGGGAAGAAGAGGGAACCTGGAAATGCTAGCCTATTTCTTATTGTATTATGACATCTGTAAAAAAACACTATTGTTGTGGAGAATAGCATGGGGTTGTAGACAGCTGGGGTATTAAGCAATATTACAGCGGATAGAATTATAGGACAAGAGAGGAGCTCAGAGAATTAGGGAGTCTCTCCTCCGAGGTACATAACCCTGTTGCCTGGCAACGGGCGGTACTTTGCTGGCAGAGTGGAAGGAGCCGGCGATGTCACAAGAGATTACAATGAAAATGTATTTGCAGCTTCATAAACCCAGCGGAGTAATTACCCCCGCTAGTTGGTTTAGTCGTCCAGATCCATTAAACACGGACGCCTTGTCATCACCTTTCCATCCCACTAAAAGAGTAGCTCACATACAAGGCCACAAAGACCGCTGACAACTCAATGACTCGCCTTCTAGGCAGCACCTCTCTGGGTTGAGATGGTCTGAGAGAGAGAGTATTATCAAGAAGGACCAGAGCATTGCCTTGAACTGAAGTAGCGTTGATACAGAACTTTTCTCACCCAGAGGATTGGAAAGCGAGAAGCCGGCTTGGGGGTCAGGTTGCTGGCGGGTTGTGTCTATTGCAGCTAAGACCGCCCTCAAGCAAAGTTTAAGTCAGATTCTAATTTGTGCTCTGCCTTAATCCCAAACCTACCTTCCCTCTTTGACCATGCTGTGTTTGAAGCTGTGAAGCATGGAGCCTTGAGTCCCAGACTGCATCACTCACCTCATCTGGTGGCCCAGTTCAGGTTGACAGGAGAGACTAGAGACCCTGGCTGCCTTGGTTGGAGAAGCTCCGTAGCTCCAGGCTCCATTGTCAGAGAGATGATACTGAGATCCCCCCTGGCCCTGGCTCCATAACCCCTGGGTTTTGCCCCCTCTCCTCAGTCAGCCCCTTTGTTCTGCATGCATGCCTGGGCTCAGGCTCTATACACTAAGCTGGAGATCACAGGCAGAGCCACTCCTTTCCTTCCTGTCAAGTGGGAACCAGTCCTTGGCTGCCTTGTCTCCCCACCTCTTCCTGTTTCTGAGCTGGACGAAGGAGATGTAATAAAGCACCTGCTCCAGATGTCAGTATAGGGGCAGCACTTTGTCTCCCTGCTGCTGTTCATTTTCCAACGTGACGTCAGATGTTTACTCTAGTTCAAATACTTTAGCTGAGCTTGATTGAGTTTGCCTGGTACAATGGGAGCCAATAGAATAGTCCCAAAAGTTCAGAACCCTGCCCATCTGGCTCTCCAGGCATGCTCAAACATATTTTTGGGGAAAAAATGTATTTGAAAGCAGGTTTGCTGCGGTCCTGCGGTGTAGGAGGCCTTTAAATTCTTGTGGAGCAGTGAGCGGAAGGCTGGAGCCTCTAATGTAACAGTAGGCAGGGGAGGGAACACACAACACCTGTTTTCCATTAGCACAGACTCCTATCTGCCTCCATTTTGTGTGTGCTCCAATGTAGGCTAGCTTTTAAAGCTCCAGTGAGTGTTATTGTCTGTTCGTTCAGTAGTAACTATGCCTGGCTACATCCTATAGAAATATCACCCCAAGGCTATATGAGTTGTGAAACCTGATCCATTGTTTTTGTAGTGTGTACTTGGTCATTGTCTTTGTTTTTTCCCAGATCCCAGCTACTACAGAAAGTTTGTGGTACAGCTCGGCTGAGGGTCAAGAGCTGGTCCATGTTCTTCAGAGACTGAGTCATTCTGCCAGGTGTGTATTCAGACTCTCCACTCTGATCTCTCTCTAGAACTCCAGCTTTGTCCTCAGGGCTCTGCTTTGATCCATTCATGTGGGAGGCCAAGGCAGGGTTGTGCGATGAAAGATTCCTTGAGCCCGTTGCTTCTCGAACTGGGGATAGTGGCCCATTGTTGGGCTGCTAGAGGCCTCCCTCTCCCTTCCTGAAATGGAAAAACAATCCCTTTGAAGTTGCCAAGCCAGGCTTATGAAGCAGAGCTTTGGACAATATTGGGGTTTGGGGCAAAGTGGCTGTGAAATTCCAAACTTCTCTCCATGTGTGACTGCTGGACTACGTCACCACCTCACTCACCATGGCAACCAAGGGGAATTTTCTTTTGATTCTTAAAAAGGGGCAATCAACAGTTGAATATTCCTCATGAGCTTTGTTCTGTCCTAGCCCATCAGAGCCCAAAATAAACATTTTACTGTAAAAACACTAGCCTCATTGTTCATTTTGATGTCAATTCCTGCAGCAATAGCACTGAATTTGAGCGATTACATTTATCCTGCCTCTTCAGTCAGCTTTTTACTGAACCGGGGGGGGGGGGGCCTTCATTTCTACTGCTGATTGCCACAGTGTGACAATCAGGAGAGGACTGGAGGTGCATAGTTTGTCCAACTCTTGAAAGTTGACATACAGGACTCTACATTATTACATTTAAGTCATTTAGCAGACGCTCTTATCCAGAGCGACTTACAAATTGGTGAATTCACCTTCTGACATCCAGTGGATTATTGGGCAAGTCAGTCAACTACTACAAGAAGCCAATTAAAAATGTGGCCTTTTGAAGATGGGAGAAATGAGAGCAGTGTTTGAAATTGAATTCAGGCTACAAGTAGTATGTCCATTGAACCAGGCTTTGATAAATAGTGCTCTGCTGATGGAATTAACAGGAATGAGTTTAACTGGCTCCATGTAATGGTTTAGGGAGGAAAACTGAGGGACAACAGCTTGGGGAGAAGAGATCTTAATCACATCTGTCCATTGTCTCTTCCCAGGTCCCATGCTGATGTTGCTGTGGTTTCACTGGCAGCGGAGATCCTGACAGGGATTGGATTCTAGAATGTTGATTCATCAGCAACAAGTGATTGGCTTCGAGAAGGACCATAATTCAGTGATCAGCAACATAAACCGTGTCTCCATTATGGTGCCTAGCTTTATAATAAAACTGGCATCCATTGTGGTTTTGCGTTCCATTCTAATACCACTTTACAATACTTTAGATTTTTTTAAAGGATGTGCAAGTTTAGAGTACAAACAAAGGACACATTTGCCCCATGTAGCCTCACGACCTGAACTAGTCAGTTCCATAAACCACCAAGACAGAGATGAAATTGAAGTCCATTTTTATTGTTTAGCCATGTCATGACCATGTCTCCAATAAGCACAGCAGGCTACAATAATTAGGGATTCTTTTCACCTCCTTGAACAGCTATCAACTAAAAGACATTTAAAAAAGAAACTGCTGCCCTCCCCACAGACCCTTTGGAACAGTTGTGACACTACAAACAGTGCACACTTAAAGCAAGAAAATATTTGGACCATTTCCAATTCTTGGTTTTATACAAAAGCTACACAATGTTACACTTGATCAGAATACAATTCAACTGATTATTAGTGTTCTACACCATATCATTTTAATTGGAGCATTACCACTATAACTTAACACTACGAGAGACTTAAAATGGATACAAATGAGTGCAGAAAAGACAGGCGAGTATAATAACAAGCTATATCAGTACCATTACAGACTGAAGAATCATACAAAATAAAATGTAAAAAAATACAGACCAGGGTTTTAAATTCCATCTTTAGATCCACTCTTCAGCGTCATTTTCTTTGAGTAACCCACTCCAGGAATTCCTTTAACGCAGTTTTAACTCCCACAAAAGACCAGAACAAAGTTTTACTTCCACTCCACGTGTTCCCATAGGAAACTCAGCTTTCAGTAGTGTGTCAGGCACTTTCTGAGATACTAGCCCACTTTCAAAAACCTCCCAGCAACTTCTCCAGCCAAATCACAATGCAGGTTCATTCAGATCAGACGATACACCTGGAGAAGCGGAGAGGAGAGGCACCGGCATTACTATGGGACCACAGAGCATGAAGAGAAGCTAGAAGAGCAGAGTTAGAAACTTCAGCCACAGTAGTAGAAGTCCAAGCATGCACCAGCCTGTCACCGCATACACAGCCGTGGTGCCTGGTCTTAACACAGCTCCTTACCTAAAAAGTAGTCTATTTACAGGTCAGTATCAAACCAAGCCAACTGATTGCTGTCGCCTGGGGGAAGCCCATCGATCAGGTCTTGGGCGTGGCCCAGGTCGGGCAGCCCGTCGACTGGGTATTCAGGGCCGGGGTGGTGGGCACCCATGTCATGGTCCATCATGGAGTCCATACCCATGGAGTCCTGCCCATATCCCCCAGAGTGGAAGGAGCGATAGCTAGGGTCTGCCAATGGAAGTGATGGAGGGAGGGAGCACACACACACACACACTTGTTAGAGCTTATTAACACAAGCACCACACAGTAGTAGGATCAAAACAACCAATCATAATTCTCAGCCAATCACAGTACCAAGCCACTACAAATCCAAACTACTTGGTCTCCAAGCTAAAGTGGACAGCTGTGCTGCTGACCAGTTGCAAGCTTTAGCTAGCTAGCACAGTGGGGCCGGGGAGTTAGTGTCAGGGGGTTGCTGCTGGAGGAGCCCAGGTGCTAGCTGAGAGCTGGGCTGTTATGTGAACAGCAGTTTGAGAGCTGCACACCAGGACAAGGCACCATGAGACAGTGCTTACCTTCCTGACGGTAGCCCAGGGCATCTCCCTGAGCGCCGATGTCCAGGCCCAGATCTCCTGTCTAGAGAGAGAAGGACCAGAGAACACAACATCAGAAACGAGGGTCACGTCAGACAGTAATCACTAACAGCCCTGAGGTGTTCTGCCCAGAAGTTGTGTCACAGGCCATGAACACAAGACACTTCCTTAGTAAATACAGAATCCTGGCTCCAGATCCAAGCACATCTAATACTTTAAAGTTCTTTTAAAGTATGACACTTCACGTAATTTGGCATGTCTCCCAGGCTGCTTCCCAATTGGCACCCTATTCCCTTTATAGTGCACGACTTTTGACCAGGGCCCATAAGCCGCGTGCCATTTGAGACGCAGCAGACAGAAGTGACTGAACAGCAGCGCACCTCGTTCCAGGTCATAGGCTCCGTCCTGAACAGGGAGCTGGTGAGCTCCACAGACAGACGCTTCTTATAGTCCTGGGGCTTGTCTTCAGACATACGGAACAGAACAGCAGCAGCATAGGTGGCTGAGGAGAGAACAAACAGGGTTGAGTCGTCTCACTTAACCATCTATAGAAAGTAATGCACCAACGGCTAGCTAGACAGATCCTTCCGGACAGAGGCCTAAACCATAGATATTCTAGAATTCCCATGATTGACAGACCTGCATCGCTCTAGAATGGCAGCCATTTGCATTTAGTTGTGGGCTTAACAATCATAAGAGTTCTGAGGCGCCAACAGAGATGGTTGTGGACCAAGGCCTGTTAACTCACCCACGCCCTCGTTTCTGGAGTGAAGTAGCTCTGTGAGGGGGGCGGTGGCGCCCTCAGCCTCGATGGCCTCAGCTGCCTCCTTGTCCTGGGCCAACTCACACAGAACTCCTGCAGCCACACGCTGAATGTTCTCAATTGGAGAATACAACAGCTGCAGCAACAAGAGAGGAGGAAGGTGCAGGAGTTGCAAAGATCAGATTAGTTATATAACAAAGAAAATTAAGTTGTGTAGTTCAAATTGGAAAGAGAAAGATCCAAATTCTGTAGTTGTGAGGAGCAGTAAATTTAAGTTTCTTAGAGGTCTTACCTGGACAAAGAGTGGAATGGTGTTGAGTCCTCTGATGACTATTCTGTTGTGGACGTCTCTAGCCAGGATGTGCAGAGCTCCAGTACAGCCCTCCACGATCTCCTCCATACGAACTCCCTCCTGTGGTGCAGGACAACCGTTAGTTCAGAGACTACAGAGAGCATTGAGGAAACTGTGCTTATTGGGAGACAGATGCACTGTGTGGAGGTGTATGTTACGCTTGTGTGTCTTACCACAAACTGCTGCTGGGTGCCTCCCATGGAGGTGCGTCTCTGGGTGTCCTGGTGGGCTCTGACCAGCAGCTGCACCAGTCTGGGGATGGCCCCCTGCTCACGCAGAGGGGCATGGTTGGCTGGGCACAGAGCCAGGTTACGGATTAGGCCCACAGTGGCCTGGAAGGAAGAGATCACACTTAAACCATTTCATTTAAATAAACAAGTACTCATTTCCAAGTCAGAGAACTCAGTCTACAAATGAAGGTTCTGCTACTAACTTACACCAATGTGGAAACAAATGTTGATTGGCCACATCCCATTTTCATACAAACATTACCTTGATGAGGGGCCAGTGGGAGGGGGGATGCAGCAGCTTGACCACCACAGGCAGGCCGTAGTGAAGCCGCACAGCATTCTGGGCCATCTCAGCATCCTGGTGGCGGCTGGTGAGGTGGCGCAGGGCGCAGATGGCCGGCTCAGTGATGTCCTCGCGGTCTCCGGCACGCAGCACGGTACGGACCAGCGCCTCAATCCCCCCAACCTGACACACCATCATCTTGTTCTTGTAGTTGTTGCAGGTGAGGTTGGACAGTATGCCGGCAGCACAAGTCACCACGTTGATGTCATCAGAGCCCAGGAGCTGGACCAGGGTCCCCAGCAGACCTTCCATACCCTCCTGTTAGAGGAAAGGAATACACCGGCATGTCTCATCCAGACCAACACAGCTAACCACCAGACAGCCTTACACTGATCGCTTCTCCTCAGAGAGATGCTTACACTAATTCCTCTTCTTCACGTGGGTTTAACGCTTTACTCTAATGAGCCTTTAGTAAGTCAGCTGAACTGTAAGGGTACGATGAGCTGGGCTGTAGATGAAGTGGGCTCTGACTAGCCACAGCTCCAACACAGAAAGGCAGGAAGGACTACTTTTACCTGCATCACATCTACTTCAGCTAAGGTCGTCTTCTCCATGGAAAAAGGCAGGGAGACAGAAAGAGAGCTCTTATGTAGGAAGAATTCAGGAAGGAAAGGTGTAGGAAAGAGGAACAGAGGTGTGCTAGTGGGGGACGGCTCCTCACCTGTTTGGTGGCAGCGTCTGACAGGTTCCTGAGGGTCCACAGGCAGTTCTGGACTAGTCTCTGACTGGGGTCTGTGAGGTGAAGCCCAAGAGCCTGCATACCACCTGGAGAAACACACAGCCTTTAGCCCAGCTCACTGTGAGTATCAGTGGAGAGCCAACTGAACTAAAGTGAGCAAGAACACACTTTGCAATATGCATTTTTATTTATCAATAAGGTCCATCAATAAAAGGTAGTACGTACCAGCCTCTACGATTGCAGGCTTGTTGCTGGAGCAGACAGAGAGCACTTTGAGAACTCTACTGGTAGTCCACAACAGCTTTTCATATGTGTATGTCCTCATGATGTTGACCAGGGCCTGGGGCCCACCGCTGGCCAGGATGATAAGCTGGGAATGGGTAGCATCAAAGACGTTTAAAATACACCAAGATGGATCACAATTAATGCCCGAATTAAGGGACAGAGCGAAGCATCAAAGATGTCTAAAACCAAGAGATCAGTAAATGAAACTGATTTTCCTTACCTTGCTTTCTTGGTTGCCGTAGGCAAGAATCTGAAGGCAATCTGTTGTGATGGCGAGGAATTTGACATTTGTCTTGTTGAGCAAGGCCACCATTTTCTGCAAGCCCCCGGCCAGACGCACAGCCATCTTGGCACCCTCCTGGTGGAGCAGCAGGTTGTGTAGGGTGGTGATGGCGTAGAACAGCACTGAGTCCACTGGGGACCTGAGGAGACAGTTTTAGGTTGGAAGGTACCAAAGGCTAACTGAACAACATGGCAGAGAAACTAGCTAACTGTACCCCCTGTTTGAGGGGGGAACAGTTAGTGCAGCATTTCCCCCCCAACTCAGTCCTGGGGACCCCAATAGGGTGCACATTTTGGTTTTTGCCTTAACACGACAGCTGATAAAATTATCAAAGCTTGACGAGTTGGTTATCCGACTCAGCTGTGAAGCGCTAGAGCAACAGGGGGGGGGGGGGTCAGTTTGGGGAATACTGAGTTAGAGCAAGACGTTGCACACAACCTCTAATCTTGACCACATAATGAACAGTTAGTGAGATGCAGGGGGACTTGAATTGCACAGAATCACTGATCTACATCTTAAAACAACTTCCTTAGAAACTCAAGAGACCGGTCAGGTTACAGTCCAGGGGCTGACTGACATACCCAAGCATTTTGACAAGAGCGGGGATGCCCCCGGACTTGAAGATGGCCAGCAGACCCTCTCTGTGGTGGGACAAGTTGTGCAGGGTGCCGGCGGTGCAGCGGGCTGTCTCCACATCGTTGGTGTTCTGCATGGTGCGCACGATTGCCGACACCATCTGGGGGGAGCGCATGATGGCGTGGCGGCTAGCCTCCTTCTTGGACAACTGGTGCACCATCACTGCAGCCTTGTTCACCACCACCTGGAGGAATGAAGACAGAAGTCAGGACTCTATACAACCTAACACCATCAAATCAGGTGCATCTCTTAGTTGGTTGGGGACCAAAGTGGGCCAGTTGTGGTTAACTGTACGCACCTGGTCCTCGTCGTTGAGTAGTTTGGTCAGCTCAGGGATGGCACGCGTGGCCAGCTCGGCATCATCCTGATAGTTGATGAGGTTCACCACGGCATGCTTCAGCATCTGAGAGGGCTCAGCCAGCCGCTGCACGTTGGTGGGGTGGGCCCCATCAAACTGGGTGGAGGGGAGCTGCATGCCCTCGTCCAGGGTCTCTGGAAACATAGCCGCACGCACCCTCTGGGCTCTGGTCATGGCATACTGCCCGTCAATGTCTGGAGAGAGAGGTTACGTCAGAGCCACTAAGATGGTGGCCAGATTCCTCTAAAGAGGAGTCGGAGCCAAAGCTGAGGTTTGTCAGTAAAATAAAGTACTAACTACTATCCATTAACTTCATACCATGTGACATGTTCAAAATCCCAGTCAAGCATTCCCATGGTATTGTAGTGTTTTTTGTTTTGTTTTTTTACCTGACACTTGGTCTTGTGTGAAGGACTGAGAGAAGCCCTGCTCCCATTCGTACAGCACCTGGTTATCCACATCCTCCTCCTCTGGGTTGCCCTTCCCACTCAGGGAGGGGGCGGTGGTGGTAGCCCCTGAGTGGATACCAGAGTCCAGGTACGACTGCTGCTGCCAGTGGCTCACTGCAGCCTTCCGGTCAGGCTCCATGGCCATGTCCAGCTCCATCAGATCAGCTAGACATTAGAAAACAACCAGCGTTAGGTTACTTGGAGGCAACCAGAGGGGAAGACCGTTGAATTAAAAATCAGTGGTAGCAATGTTTAAGTTATTCTAAAAAGCTGAATACTTACACTGGGAAGCCATGTTACTTTCAAAACCCACAGCCTGCACAGCTTCCAGATCTGAAAGTAACAGAACAGCAAAGTTCATTCATAGTCATTTCCACCTCAGCTCATGCCAAAACAAATAGCACAAAGCAACCTTTTCATTGGACCAGCTAAATTCCAGCAGAGGGAAAAAAACAGAATCAGGGCTGCATTACATAGACATCAAATGGACTGCTAACTTGGTGGTTAAATGTATGAAGCATTAACTTGGCAGCTAAACTAATGGAAGCCAAATAAGTGGGGAATGGGGGGGGGTTGGTACTTCAAAGACAGCAACAAAAAAATGACAGTCTTCATTTGAGGATGTGCTACCAATCTGTTAAGTACAGTTCCTTGGAGTAATAAACAAGAATACCAAAGAGAGTTCTGTTAGACCCTATATTCTGGGCTCTAGAAGAGGAAATCAGGCTTTATTTATACACCACATTTCAGACACTCAAAATAAAAGCTGACATATTTACTACAAACACATTTTTAAAGACAAACTGAACTAAAAAGCACTGTAGGGAATATGGCGCTATCAAAATCCTTTAGCTTCACAAGTGACAGTGATGTAAAAACAAATCTACGTAACATGTTTTTACATCACATGTTACGCGTTACATCACGTAACATGATCCCGCAGACAGGTCCAATGCAAAACACTAGGGCCATGAGGATACCAGTATCGTGGCAAGAAAACTAAATATGAAGCGGATTTAATATTTAGGAAAACAGCCATAATGTTGGAAACAAAATGTATTTTCCAAGCTATAGCACACAATATTTTACATACTATTTTAAAGGACTGAAACTTGTGCTTTGTTATTTGAAATTAACATTTTTATTTTGCTACAACTGGTATCCTCCCAGCCCAACAAAACACCTTGCTGCAGCATTAGCAGAGATACCATCACAACTGTTTCAGCGTATACAAGAAGGTAATGAAATCCATTCAAGTAAGTAATTTCTACTACAGTACCCCCCCCCCCCCACACACAGAGAAAAACAGGATCTCCCAGTATCACCAGACCCTCTGGTGGGCAAGTTAAACCCCACATGCAGAGCAGTAGCTACACTGACAGAGTCAGATGGGAAAACAGCTTTGCTCACTGCCCAATTTGGGTCATTATCAGAACCCAGCAGCAGACAATGAGTAAGTTTAATAAACTGCAGCAAACCAATCAATATCCAAAACCATCCCTGGCAATTTCTTCAATTAAAACTATAAAGAGCAGTATGAATCACAGATTAGGAGGCTGCACTTTAAAGGGCTATGATGGGATACTTGTCCCCATACCCATGTTTAGTCACTCACAGTTTCTATGGAGATTATTCAGCACATCTGCTTGCAATGCATGCACTAAGAGGCTAGTAGTCAAAACAGCAGACATCTGTGGTGGAGGGAGTGACAGAAAACATCATATTGCCCTGGGCTAAAGACACTGGGACCTAATAGGCTGTTTCAAGGGACATGGATTCCTAGAGCACCAGAAGAGCGATTGATGAATTTGCAAAGGTTGCCCATGTTCCAAACTATCTAGGATACAACCAAGCCTACCGACATAATGGTAAACATATGGAAAGCAATTGAGAAATTCAGAGGAGATCATAAGCAAAACAAATGAACATTTCCAAGCTGTATAATCTTGAGTTCCCTAACCATATGTCTGTTTAAAAAAGACAACCGCCAAGTTAAATGGAGGTTAAACGTAGCAACATGTGAACGTGGCTGTCAGAGAAACTACCAGAGAAAGCTTGGTAGCCGCTGTATTGTGAGCTGAATTTGAGACCACAATCTCTCCCCCTCAGAGCAATGTACACGGTCAGCAGTAACAACTACTAATTCCTGGTCCACAGTTTGGCCTACTGTGCATACTACCATGGCCAAATTATTTTAGAGCCTTTAGCCATTCAATTGCAGCTAAGATTGTAACTAACCACCCATCAATAAAGATGATTTTAAAGAAAATACATGACAATGTCAAACAAGAACATTATCTCAGCAAACAAGTCTTGTTCACTGTATTTGGCTACTACTCGTGATTGACTTTAGTAAAAATCCAAGCAAATAGACTGGAACTCTTGCAACGAATTTAAATGTTTCCCTGACTTTGACTTGGTTTCTTATTAACAGCGCGAGACATGAAACCAATCATGAATCATACCCTTGCTTTCTGCAACTTTTACAGCATCCGTCTAATGTAAAAGTTTAAGAAAAGTACGGCACCAAATTCTAAAACCTCAATTTCATTCTCAGAAACAATGAATTTACAGAGGTATGTGTCATACCTTGTTCAAGACCGAAGTTTCGATACAAGCCACCAACCCTCCGGGAAAGTATGCAAATGTTAGTGGGTAGATGAATCACGGCAATATCCGTGGCAACGTTATTGTATCGTCAATATTTTGTATGCTAACAAACAAGATACGTTACAATGTCCAAGGCAAAGACATTATGCACGTTTCTTCCAAATATCAAGATGAGATGATCCCGATTAAACAACGTTGGGTTCTGTAAGGGGTATTTCCGGAGTAGTTCCGCTGTGTTTCACTAGAAATTGGTGGCAAGAGCAGAAAAATGTTCCACCAGCGAGCTAGCTCCCCACCCCCACATACAACCAAGTCCACTTCAGTCTGCCCGAATTTGCGATGAGCAACGACTCAAATTTCAGTCAAGCTCCTCCTCAACTTCCTCTCAAATCACAACGGCTAAGGAATTTGTCGGTCTTTGTTTAACTTGACGTCCAGTAAAACAGTTTTACCCAGTTGCTAAAACAAAACTTTATTTATTGACAGCTATCACGTTTGACGAAATTAAACAATTAGTTGACTTCGATAATGTTAGCTAACAAATCCACTTAGTTACAATGGGCATCTTACATTGAAATGATGTTACTTTATTTACAATAAAATCAATTCGATGAATTTAAAGTTACTGTTGGACGTGGGATAGTGTTTGCGCTTTTGCAATCCATTTCGACGTAGCTAGTGACACTAGCAAAAATGGAACCTCTTACTATTATCTAGCTAGCCAGCCAACGTTAGCTGCTTGATTGAAAAATGATCTCCATCATTAGTCTTAACTAGCTTGCTAACGTTACTTAAAAGTCTCCCAGTTCAAGCCAATTGAAAAGTAACAGGGCAAAACGTTCCAGTCAGCTGTATCAATAGTTGCTAACTAGACAGTTGTTTCTCACGACAACTAACATGAGTCAAAGCGCCGGAATGTTGACCTAGCTAGCAAATCACCTCGTTTACGGCAGCTAGCAAACGCTAGCTAGCGGGGAGTGTCCGGGCCATGGCGCAGCCTGCTACCACCATGGCTAGCTGGCTAAAAATGAATTCAATTCGTTTCTGATAAAACTGTATTTGTGAATTCCAATCAATTCTGTACGACTCCAGTTGTCGTGATCACGACGCGCTGATATTCAGATTGCTTGCCACCGCCTTTGGAATGCGGGAAACATTTACCTACAAACTAGCTAACTTAGCTAGCTACCAACCAAATACAACGCAATACATTCGATGTCAAATCCAAATAAAATATATATACAACATTTACGAAGATGCCTACCCTTGTCAAAAGCCACAAATCGGTCTCCTTGCGTTTAGGTGGATAAAACCAACGCCTCGTGGGGAGAAAAAAAAAAAAAAATACGTTAAAATTACAATCACAAGCGAGTCCTTCGACTAGCCCCTCAGCAGTCAAGGAACAACTTGGTTACTGCTGTTGAATCATTGGGTTTAAGATGGCGTCGCACTGTAATAGACCGAATTACAATTATGTGGCAACTCTATCCTTCCGCATGTAGGAATAAAATAGATACCATATCATGGTCTTTATCAAATTATCAAAGTGAAGTCCGTTATATATATATGTATATTAGAAACAATCTTAAAATAACTTCATGCAACTATAATGTATTGTATTTCATAAAAGGAACGAACAAATCCTGATCATAAAATCGGCGTATGAATCCAGATGGTATGAAGTTCCGGCAGTGTACCTTTTCCATAAATTAGGATGAAGACCAGGAATGCATCTATGGATTGGACTGAAAAAAATCTTCAATGGACAGCACATAATTATCAAAAAATTTCAGTACTTCGGTTCGGAATCCTAAAACGGACAGCTTATTGTTTCAACTGAATTTACTAAAGAGACATTCACAATGGTATACTGAAAACGTTCTCAGAGGAATTTAGTTCTACTGCATGTCTGAAAACAGCTTATCTCTAGCCTAGGCACTGCTCAGAACATACTAAGGGTATTTGGAATTTAGTGTGTGTAGGAACTGTTTATTTTTTTCAAAACGATTCACCTGATTCCATATAATGTTGCGACAGTCATGACTCAAGATACATGATGGTTTTATGATCAACTTGATTTCTTTTCATATTTTCCACAACATTGTGTCATGTTTATCTATTACTGAATACTTCATCATACAAATCAAATTGTATTGGTCACATACACATGTTTAGCAGATCATGCAAGATCATGCAAGTGTAGCGAAATGCTTGTGCTCCGACAGTGCAGTAATATCTAACTACCTAATACACACACATCTAAAGGGGTGAATGAGAATGTCTACATGTAAATATATATGGATGAGCGATGGCTGAGTGGCATAGTCAAGGAGCTATAGATGGTATAAAATACAGTATATACATATGATATGAGTAATGTAAGATATGTAAACATGATTAAAGTGGCATTATTTAATGTGGCATTGTTTAAAGTGACTATTGATCCATTTATTAAAGTGGCCTGTGATTGGGTCTCAATGTCGGCAGCAGCCTCTCTGAGTTAGGGATTGCTGTTTAGCAGTCTGATGGCCTTGAGATAGATTTAGTATACCTGAATATCCATTTGTGAATAACATCCTAGAAGATTAATATTCCCCACAAGGAAGCTGCAATCAGAAAGAAATGTGGCAGTGCAATAAATACTGACCAAAAATATAAACACAACCATTTAAAATATTTTACTGAAGCTGCAATCAGAAAAAAAATGTGTTACAGTTTATAAAAGGAAATCAGTCAATTAAAATAAACAAATGACGCCCTAAATCTATGGATTTCACATGACTGGGCAGGGGCACAGCCATGGGTGGGCCTGGGAGGGCAATAGGTGGCCTTTTATTGTCCCCAGCACAAGGTGCACCTGTGTCATGATCATGCCGTTAAATCAGCTTCTTGATATGTCACACCTGTCAGGTAGATGGATTATTTTGGCAAACGAGAAATGCTCACTAACAGGGATGAGAACAAATTTGTGCACAATGTTTGAGACAAATACGTTTTTTGTGCATAGGGAACATTTCTGGGATCTTTTATTTCAGCTCATGAAAAATGGGTTTAATCATGGATGTTTTACAGGGTTGGTGTCAATTCCACCTCAATGCAATCAATTCTAGTCTAATGTAAAAAATAAAAACATAAAAATAGACTCATATCTGAAATGATTTTTTTTAAATTGGACAATAAAATAAATAAATTAGATTCACACAAGGAATGAGTTGTTAATTGCATGAGAATCTAAAAGTATGTACAGTAACAACTATACTCTCCGCAAAATATGGCCAACAAAGCACTGCATTAGACTTTCTTACCAAAACATTCATGGTCAGGAGGATTCCTGTCCAAAAATAAAGCAGGGTCTCAGTTGACTGGGAGCAAAGGTTTGCCAAATGTGACCCCAAATATTATGCCTTTGTTAGTACTTTATTGAGTGTAGTACTCACCTGACCAAAACACTCTCTCTTATAGATAACCTTCAGGTGACATTATTATGTGGACATAGAGATTCGTTTCACATCTTTATTTACAATATTGTTTTTAAGGGAATTGGATTGGTGGGAATATATAATGAACACTAGGCCTAGATGTGACATGCCAACTATCGTTTATACAAAAATATTACTAGAATTACATCAGTGATAAATTACATTTGTTCCCAAACAAATCCTGTAGATTTGTTTTGACCTCAATACGTTCTGATGAACAGTCAGGGTGTCAACATTAAGACATTATATGCAGTCCCCAAGTCAATATGCAAGGTCTGAATGGATAACAGTACAGTATTGTAAATGTAGATTCCAAGGCAAAACAATTATATTGAAGGCCCAATGCAGCCATTTTTAAATCAATATCAAATCATTTCTGGGTAACAATTAAGTACCTTATTGTAATAGATTTCCATTCAAATGGACCAAAACAGCTTTTAGCAAAAAAATATTTCTCAAACAATAAATTTACTAGATCTGTCTGGGAGTGGTCTGAGTGGGGAAGAGAAAACAGAAAACTAGATGTTATTGGCAGAGGTTTGGAACTCTCTTTGTTATTGGTCTATTAACTAATTTACCGCATGGTGACTTCACTGGGCCTTAAAGAAAATAATTACATTTAATTTAGAAATAAAACCATTCAAAATACTGTTCCTGTGAAACCCACTGATAAATCATAAATAGACAAAGTGCACATAGTATATTTAAATTACTATGATAATAAGTGCATAACACACAGATTTTCAGATCCACAATAGGAATCTTCAGAAATGTACATATTTCTGAAAACAATAGCTCTTCGAGAGAAATAAAAAGAAGGTGCATACTATGATTATTGATCAAATGATCCAGTGACAAAAGAGGTAATGTCAAGCCGTCAATTGGTTCTATATGGTTTGTGGGAGTTACCTTGACAAAACACTCATAATGGAGGATAGAATTCCAGAGAAATACTACTGACACTAGTCTGATTTGAATTGTTTGTGTTGAAAACTAAGGCGATGATGTGGGACAATATTCAGAGTGTAATCTGTGTAATAAAAGACATACAGGAACATAATAATACTTGTTGGGCAAGATTCAATCATGACCATGTTGCATATTGTGAGAAACGTGCACTATGGGAAAAATACCACTATTGTTCCTGCACCCTTTCATTTTGTTAAAATGATCTATATTTGTATTACCAGGTTATCAGGAGTACTTGAAATGTGCTTTTCAATACTACATGAATACTAAGATATTTCATTTGAATCCCTTCCCACAATAGTTAGATTGTCATTACAGTACATTGGTATAAATCACACACACACACACACACGCACGCACCCACGCACGCACGCACACACACACACACACACACACACACACACACACACACACACACACACACACACACACACACACACACACACACACACACACACACACACACACACACACACACACACACACACACACACACACACACACACACACACACACAGTGTAGATTCATCAGGCCTTTTGCATGGTTGGGAATCACTGCGCCTCATTTTAAGCACACATTCTCCCCGCTGAAGGAAAGAGTCTATGAACCAAAAAATAAACATAGAGACAAGGATTACATGTGCAAAGCCTATTCTCTCCCAATGGGTTCACGTGTACTGGGGAAGTCACAGGTCTCAGTCACTGCCAGGAGGGCTTACGAAAGGCTGGGGTTACTCATCGAGCTCTGTTGTGATTGGTTACATTAGGCTGTGTGTGAGTGTCTGTGAGAAAGTGAGAGAGAGCAAGAGAGCGAGAGGAACAGCACCCGGATGCAAGAGAAAGAACTTGGTCCCTTGGGAAGCTGCTAGAATTGATGCTATATGCTGAGGGGAGGGTCTCTTTTCTTCCGCTGTGAAAGGAGGGGGCACTTTAAACCCACTTGTATGCACATAGGATTGTGTCCCCTGACCTCTACTCAGCCAAAGGGCCTGATCCTACATCCTTGCAGAGACAATAGTAGTAGGTGCAAGGCAAGGTGAGCCACCAGGGTCCTGGGTTCATCTGTAACATGTAGACATGAGGGGGATACAATACATTTCTACCTCAAATTAAAAATCAAATTACATTGTGTTTGTCCCATTTGCCGAATACAACAGGTGTAGACCTTACAGTGAATTTCTTACTTACACGCCCTTAACCAACAATGCCGTTTTAAGAAAAATAAGTGTTAAGAAAGTATTTACTAAAATAAACTGAAGTAAAAAATAAAGAAATGCCTGTCCTTGCTCCTATAATGTTGAAATAAGTGTTCACATTCAACAAATACTGCAAATTTCATTACAATCCACCAGTGCCCTGGGTCCCTCTATTCACAATGGCAATAGACAGATATAGGGAGGGCCCTGGGTCCCTCTGTTCACAGTGGTAATAGACAGACATAGGGAGGGCCCTGGGTCCCTCTGTTCATAGTGGTAATAGACAGACATAGGGAGGGCACTGGGTCCCTCTGTTCACAGTGGTAATAGACAGACATAGCGAGGGCCCTGGGTCCCTCTGTTCACAGTGGTAATAGACAGACATAGGGAGGGCCCTGGGTCCCTCTGTTCACAGTGGTAATAGACAGACATAGGGAGGGCCCTGGGTCCCTCTGTTCACAGTGGTAATAGACAGACATAGGGAGGGCCCTGGGTCCCTCTGTTCATAGTGGTAATAGACAGACATAGGGAGGGCACTGGGTCCCTCTGTTCACAGTGGTAATAGACAGACATAGGGAGGGCCCTGGGTCCCTCTGTTCACAGTGGTAATAGACAGACATAGGGAGGGCCCTGGGTCCCTCTGTTCACAGTGGTAATAGACAGACATAGGGAGGGCCCTGGGTCCCTCTGTTCACAGTGGTAATAGACAGACATAGAGAGGGCCCTGGGTCCCTCTGTTCACAGTGGTAATAGACAGACATAGGGAGGGCACTGGCAGTAACTATTGTACACTTCTGTCTGTCCTGTTGCAGGGTTGAAATATAAGGGGATTCTATCTCCTAGTTGAGAACAATGGGTCAAGCACAACAAATACAGCATCTAACATTATACAATCCATGAACGTCTTCGTTGTACTGCACTGCCAACCTACAATTCCAATTCCATCCAAAACATGGATGACAATAAAACAAAATAAATACTGCTAGCAGTGGGTAGTTACTGTTTATCATAGTATGAACTTCCAATGTGTGAAATAATTCAATGTATAAATCTTTAATAGAGGTGAGAGTCAGTGGAAAGGTTATTGGATAAACTTGCCAGGAACCCCTCAGTGACATCTACAAAAAAAGAGTGAGAAAGAAGGGGGAACAAATAGCCTTTGACTTAACACACTGAATGACTAGAATAGCCCCCTACCCTCCAGTCACAGCTATGCAGCTCTCCTATATAAACCGAAGCAGCTTCTAGTTTGGTGCCAACGTCTATCAAACTGCACAACTCTTGAAGTATTTATTTATTTCTATTGTAAATATTCATATATATATATATATATATATATATATATATATATATATATAAATGTTGCCATGATAAATAAAGGTTAAAAAAATAAATAAATAAATATATATATATCCTATGATTGCATATAACGCTTCCAGTCCTTTATACTGTACATGTTTTGTGTTCTATGTTGTTATGTTGTTATGTCTTGCGTGTAGCAATCCGTCACCACACATGATGTTCCCTCTCAGGAAATAAAAGTCCATTTAAATTTGACTTTGAGTAATAAGATTTATATAGGGCCTCCAATGTCATAAAGTAGAGTACCTAAGTGCAGTATGTCTTTAAAAAAATATAGAAATATTTACACTACCTGCTGGATGTGTACGTCATTACACTCACGCCACAATGAATGACTTAAACCACCCAGTTACTCAACCCTGCACCTTAGAGGCTGCTGCCCTATGAACGTAGACATGGAATCATGGGTCACTTTAATGGGAACACTAGTCACTTAATAATAGTCATGTTAATAATGTTTATATACTGCTTTACTCGTCTCATATGTATATACTGTATGCTATTTGACTGTATTTTAGTCTATGCCACTCCCACATTGCTCGTTTAAATATTTATGTATTCCTTAATTCCATTCTCTTACTTTTAGATTTAATGTATTGTTGCATTGAGCTATAGCTAGTCACTACTAGATATTACTGCCCTGTTGGAGTTAGGTACACAAGCATTTCACTACACCCGCAATAACATCTGCTAAGTATGTGCATGTGACCCATAAAATTAGATTAGATTTTAATAATAGAGCTATGTTCAGGAGATACATGTTATTTTTGACCTCCTACTTTTGGAGACAGAAATACTGAGGGCTCAATTGCATCAAACCTGTGTAGTTATTTTTCCCAATGGTCAAATAAAAACACAGAATGGTTTAGAGTGACTAGCTCTACCTCCTCTCACTCCCTCCTCTAAGGAGCATTGACACAAATACCCCTAAAATATGTAGGGGTAAATAGTTAAGTAGATATTTGATTAAACATACTATTCTTGTGATTTCGTCTATTGTTCTAAATCTGATGAAAATAAAATGACTTCAACAACAGTATTAGCAAGCCACATATACCATGTAACTGCCTGTACCTACAGTAAACACCTGTCGCTGTTAATAAATAGTAATATTCACTTGTACTATATAATTCTGTCTGTGTAAGTATAAATACAAGCAACATATTCAAGGTCATCAACATAATATCAAATACAGTTAAATAGGATGTAATTCTTCTGACTAGCCAACCCTTTTCAGAGTTGGTGTTTTACAATACTGCTAGCGCACAGTGTCACTTCTGACAACTCAGATGCAAAAGTCTCTACAAATATCCTTTCTTTGTAAAGCTGCTTAGACAACAATGTCAGACTAGCCGACGGCCCCTTTTGTGTATTGAACCTTATTGTTAGGCTCAACACCACGGCTTAAAGTGTTGGTCATCCAGCCCTACAACATGAGTCTGTTCCGTTGTTGGACCGACTGACGCCCTGCAAAGACTCAATAACAAACACATTTCTGCACAAATATCTTAACCTGTGAAGAATGACATTTTCATGAGATGAGAGATAGTTCATCACACCAGCCTCAACTCTACAGTGTGTACCAGAACACTCTAAAGATATAGATAACTGTAGGTATTCTTAGAAATGGAAATGCAATGAAATGGCCATGTTGCTCTGTCTTTATCACATTAGATCAACCCTGAAACAGCATGTTGCTCTGTCTTTATCACATTAGATCAACCCTGAAACGACCATGTTGCTCTGTCTTTATCACATTAGATCAACCCTGAAACGGCATGTTGCTCTGTCTTTATCACATTAGATCAACCCTGAAACGGCATGTTGCTCTGTCTTTATCACATTAGATCAACCCTGAAACGGCATGTTGCTCTGTCTTTATCACATTAGATCAACCCTGAAACGACCATGTTGCTCTGTCTTTATCACAATAGATCAACCCTGAAATGGCCATGTTGCTCTGTCTTTATCACAATAGATCAACCCTGAAACGGCCATGTTGCTCTGTCTTTATCACATTAGATCAACTCTGAAACGGCCATGTTGCTCTGTCTTTATCACATTAGATCAACTCTGAAACGGCCATGTTGCTCTGTCTTTATCACATTAGATCAACTCTGAAACGGCATGTTGCTCTGTCTTTATCACATTAGATCAACTCTGAAACGGCCATGTTGCTCTGTCTTTATCACATTAGATCAACCCTGAAACGGCATGTTGCTCTGTCTTTATCACATTAGATCAACCCTGAAACGGCATGTTGCTCTGTCTTTATCACATTAGATCAACCCTGAAACGGCCATGTTGCTCTGTCTTTATCACATTAGATCAACTCTGAAACGGCCATGTTGCTCTGTCTTTATCACATTAGATCAACTCTGAAACGGCCATGTTGCTCTGTCTTTATCACATTAGATCAACTCTGAAAAGGCCATGTTGCTCTGTCTTTATCACATTAGATCAACTCTGAAAAGGCCATGTTGCTCTGTCTTTATCACATTAGATCAACCCTGAAAAGGCCATGTTGCTCTGTCTTTATCACATTAGATCAACCCTGAAACGGCTATGTTGCTCTGTCTTTATCACATTAGATCAACTCTGAAAAGGCCATGTTGCTCTGTCTTTATCACATTAGATCAACCCTGAATATAGAAAGAAAAAGCATAACAAATGTACCTGTTATAGACAAAGATATCTAACATTAATCTTTCGATCCATTATCAGAATTAAAGAGGAGAAATGTTAAGATAACAAAAATTTAAATACATATATCTGTGTGTAAAATAACAACTATTAATTTGTAGTATTTTACTATGTAGACTTTGACTTTTTAGATCAAATATATTAGTTAAATGGCACTCAAATGACCATATATCAATTGTTCCATGAATGCAAGGTTAAGCAGTGGAAAGTAATATGGTCTGCTGCTGAAATTGATGATCTTTTCAGTATTGACATGAATTAACATAGCAGAATTTGCAATGCAAGACATTTATTCTACAGGTCTCTCTGTCTAACATATTATTATGACAACAAAATATAATAAGAAATAAACAATTGATAAACAAAGAGATTCAATCGAAAACACTTTGTATCGTTCAGTCAGTAGCTCTTTTTCCCATTGTGAAATAAAAATCACAATGATTTTGGTTGCTGTGAAAACCTATCACCAGGTCACAGAATATATGATTCTCTATTTCAGATAAATTAGTGTAGATATGGCTAATAGTATAGAAAAAAAGACTATGTGTACACATTGCAATGGTGGGTTTCATTGAATTCCAGCTGTGGTAAAATTGTAAGTATATTACATTTTGTAATTGTGGCGTTGAAAAGGGATACATTTTCATATCTCCTAAAAGCAAATTCTAAGTGTTTTCCCTGTAAAGTGTAACATCATTGAATGTCCTCTAAAGCAACAACAATTCAATATTGCATTTCCCTTACTATTGTTATTTGGATATTATTATCTCTCCGACTGAAAAATGACCCATACTCTGAGACACAATCACTAGACAATGGCATATTTAACAGATATGCAGAACTAAGATGTTTATCCTGTTTAGTAAACTGGGGATCAATGATATTCAGACACCTAACTCCATTGAGCATCAATCAACAGTTCTGTTGTCTATAACAGAAGTTACAAGGCCATCTCACTACCTGGTCTGTTTCAGATCTGTTGGAAACGTAGTAAGGTACCTTTTGTACAATATGTACTCCTGGCTGAGGTTACAATGAAGCGTCCACATGAACAATGGTTGGATTTAGGTACTCTTGTCTGTCTGGACAGTTTTTTAATCCATTTAGGGGACAAAGACTGGCCATGATCTATTTCAAGTCCTCTTCTGCAGTGTTTTAGTCAGACACAGAATATCATTATTTTCTAATCACAGATAAATAGCCTATACTCTAAGAAGGGTTTTTCCTTCGTTTGAAGCTCTATATTTGGGTGCAATCTATCGTCATGTAGAATTCTAGAATATAAATCACATTTTATTGGTCACATAAACATATTTAGCAGATGTGATATACAGACGTTCTGAGAAATCCAGCTAGCACAGTCTGAGAAATCCAATCCTCTTCATCGAATTTAACGTTGTCCTCCTCCACTGACAATAACCTTAACAAAAGATTCACAAGGCCGTAGATGTCGAAAGAGAAGGAACAAAATGGCTGAGTGATGCAGAACATCCATTGTTTAGTTCTTTTATGTTGGAGCTAATCACTATACACTGCAATTTGCAAACAAATTGGCCAATGACTGAAACATATTGTCCAATACACAACATATATATTGTGGTTGAAATATTAAATTGATTGGTTCTAAGAGTTTTGAGCTTCAAAACATGACTCATTTCCTTCATATCTCAGTCTAAAGCAAACAAGAGATTTACCTCACAATATGTAGGTTAGTGGTATTCTACTGGAAACAGCTAGCATTGGTATGGCACATTCTGGGACTGCAGATGGAGACTGCAGCAACACATTTCACAGCACCTTGATCTTGATTTTCAACCCCACTGACTTCTGTACACAAACAAGATGTTGAAGGAAACGCTTTCATTCAACATGAAGGACTTTCATAAAAATTGCTTGTCTTTTATTTCTTAGTGGTGACTTGCTAATAAGCCCATTGTCCCAATCCAAATGACACATTATTTTGCTGTAAATGTAGCTGTTAATAAGCTATATTGTTGTCTCTACCTTCTTACCCTTTGTGCTGTTGTCTGTGCCCAATAATGTTTGTACCATGTTTTGTGCTGCTGCCATGTTGTTGCTACCATGCTGTGTTGTCATGTGTCGCTGCCATGCTATGTTGTTGTCTTAGGTCTATCTTTGTGTAGTGTTGTGTTGTCTCTCTTGTCGGGGTGTGTGTTTTGTCCTATATTTTTATTGAATGTATTTTTATTTTAATCCCAGCCCCCGTCCCCGCAGGAGGCCTTATGCCTTCTGGTCACTGTAAATGAGAATGTGTTCTTAACTGACATGCCTAGTTAAATAAAGGTTAAATAAACACAAATAAAAAGTTAATGTGCTCGTACTGTTACAGCAGACTGTTTGACTACCGATGAACAAAGTGTGTATTTTCCTTGCTGTAGCAGCAGCCAGAAATCCCAGTACATGACAGAAGCAGTAAAACAATGAATTAGTGCTCTGTAGTGGCACAGCATCCACAACATGTATTAAAGCATGACGGGGGATGGAAAAATCACCCGGGACGTTGGTGAAAAACAGAAATGCCGTTTTTGTGTTTAGAGAGAAAGAGAAAACGTTGAGGTGTAAAGAGAGACGGGGGGAAAATAATCTCATCATGCAGGGTCCATGGTGCCTATTTACCCAAAATGCAAAGAGGCCAAGTTCTTTAGAACATCCCGCTGTGTCGATTGAAAAGCAGGAACAAATCAAAGACACAACTCATCTGTGTTTATATTTCTCACACAATGACAAAACCCACCCCTTTATATGCCGTCTCTTTATTTATCCCTGGATCGGAAAATGCACAGCATTTCCCATCAACCCTGTTCTCTTCCCTGTTCTCTTCCCTGTTCTCTTCCCTGTTCTCTTCCCTGTTCTCTTCCCTGTTCTCTTCCCTGTTCTCTTCCCTGTTCTCTTCCCTGTTCTCTTCCCTGTTCTTTTCCCTGTTCTCTTCCCTGTTCTCCACCAATACTATTTGAGGTTATTTATGTATTTTTAATTGTCATTTTCTAAATTGTAGATTGCCCTACTTGAAGGAGCATGACTCCATGCTTTGTGTGGGGCTCATCTCCATGTTATATGACCACTGTGTGGTTCCTCCTCCTTCTTGTTCTGTCTATTGCATGAATTAGTTTGGTACAAATGACCTCTACTCTGTGTCTGTCAATCTCTTCATGGGGAGCAAAACAAAGACCAGCTGAGACTGTGGAGAGGTAAACAGAGGTCCCCCCACCTCTACTGTCACACACACACACACGCACACACACACACACACACACACACACACACACACGCACACGCACACGCACACACACACACACACACACACACACACACACACACACACACACACACACACACACACACCGAGAAAAAGGAATGGAGAGAGTCATCGATACAAAACAGACATGTTAGGAGAAAGTGAAAATCATATTTCAGTTTAAAAAATAAAATAATGCTTTAGTTTTTTGCCACTAAAGTCGTTTCAGCAACGCCTGATTTCTCGCTTCAAAATTACACCCATTTTCAGTCAGGCAGACAAAGAGACACATAGCAGAGGGTGAAAGCCGACTGATGTGTCTCCCAGGCTCACTGTGTATGTATGTTAAGGGATGGGGATGGGGGAGGAGGGTTTCTCTGTCTCTCTCTGCCAGCTGTAAGGTTCTGGTTCTCAGCATCCCTTGTTTCACCCCCCTCCCTGCTTAAACCACAATACGCTAAGATACATTCAGCTAGTTCCAGAATAAGAACGTTCTGGAGAGAATTTTAATGATTGTTTTCCATTCCTGCACACCAATAGTTATATTAGACACACTGTCTTTGAACAGGCTGGCAGTCAACGGCATGGCACAGGAAAGGATCCACAGACAGGCTCAAAATTGACAAGCCATCTTCTCTTCTTGAAATCCTTTGAAAATATAATTCCCACTGTTTTGATTAGAATATAAGTAGCTTCAATGTAATGCAGCATTGCTGATCCCTTTGTATAGCTCCCACATAGGCTATAGGGCATTTAGTAGAGCAGTAGCAAGCAGCCTATTCAGGATTGTGAGATATGTTAGAATGATTAGAAAGGAAAAATGATGCTCACCTTCTTCAGGATGTTACCAGCAAGTGAGATTACCCACTATTCAAGCACTAAGTGGAAACAAGGCCTACAAAACCTCAGCATTAACGCCAACATAGACACAAAAAAAGATTAAAATGTAAAAAAATACATCTAATAAAATAAGATTGAAGAAAGAAAATATTCTACCATGTTTGTGCTGAAACAGAGAGGAGCTGAGGAGACACATCTTATCCCATGTGTGATCAACTTTCATGTACATGACAACAGCAAGCAACAGATGCGGGTTTAAGGTTTTGGGAGCTTTTGGGGGAGGCTACACCCCAAAATTTCAAGCCCCAATTTCTATGGTTTTTATTTATCCACAATCCTCTTGATGCCAACTGGTGCTGGGAGCAGCAGGGAGCAGGACGCTTGTCTCAGCAGGGGCCATTAGACATGGTGTGGTGGCCGACATAAAAGAGTTCACAGCACCCCGACACGGAGGGGTTGGGGGGTGAGGGGAGTGAGAGAGAGAGGGGGGGGGTGACAAGGACCTGAAACTTTCTCTTTTCTATTTTATTCCCAAAGTGCAGAAATAGCCATTAAACAACCACTACACTCTATATCTTTTGTGCTAACTCAACATCTGATGCATTTTTGAAAAGCTATTAGAGATACTATCAATATTTAATTCTCTGAACTATATGGTACTTATAGTAATATATAGATGAACTCTTAGATAGTGCTCAAGGACAGCACTACCTAGACTGGGTAGCGATTTCACATGTTAAGACCTGGGAAGATTAGGGAGACCTGGGCCTGTATCCAGAGTGTCTCAGAGTAGGAGTGCTGATCTCGGATCTGTTTATATAATAGTATTAATTATGATAAATGGTAAACTAGATGGCAACTGACCCTAGATCAACATTTTCTCTGAGATGCTTTGCGGATACGTTTAATTACTTTTCATGTTCTGTTTCATGTTTTCCCTATTGTGGGAAATTGGGGTGAATTCTGCCTGTCTATTAAACTGACCTGACTCATGGCTCAATATGAAACACAATGTTTAGCATGTGAATGTAAAGGATAAAGGAATGGAATGTGAAAACTAAACAGGTAATAATATGATTCCCTGATTTCCCCCTCTACCACAGACATTCATTTGAACTCCTCTGTGACAAATATTATTCGCAGAGAGAACAAGTGGGGAGTGATTGTGTATTGAGTATAACTAATTAAATCTTGCAAATTGCAAATGCCACAGCTTTATTTCTCTCCATACAGCTGACTTTCAACATTATGAAACATGATTGTAAGAAATTGCAGCGAGGAACAGCAGCTGAAAATGAGGAGAAAATGACTTTAATTATATGATGGAAGATACTGGCCATGAATTGAGTGTATGGGTTCTGTCCGTGGCAACAATTGTGTCAGCAGATAGACACATCGATCGTCTTTTTATAAAGAATCTGTGGAGGTATACTGACATTGTTCTTAGTCTTAAATACAACATTTACTTCAATATGTCCTCTCACTGTGTTTTACAGCCCCAGAGAAAAGATATGACCTTCACCTATTCCACAGAGAATGTCAGGATACTGGAATAATGACATTTCCTTACAATGTTGTGATTGACAGACATACAAGATTTTTTTTAAACGATGTACTACTGACGAAGTTAAGTATTAAATAGTAAATTGTTAGAACTGAGTGAGTCTGGTGAGTCTCATTTAAATACTATGGATATCTACTTTACATTGTAATACTATGGATATCTCTTTTATATTGTAATACTATGGATATCTCTTTTACATTGTAATACTATGGATATCTCTTTTACATTGTAATACTATGGATATCTCTTTTACATTGTAATACTATGGATATCTCTTTTACATTGTAATACTATGGATATCTACTTTACATTGTAATACTATGGATATCTACTTTACATTGTAATACTATGGATATCTCTTTTATATTGTAATACTATGGATATCTCTTTTATATTGTAATACTATGGATATCTCTTTTACATTGTAATACTATGGATATCTCTTTTACATTGTAATACTATGGATATCTACTTTACATTGTAATACTATGGATATCTCTTTTATATTGTAATACTATGGATATCTCTTTTATATTGTAATACTATGGATATCTCTTTTACATTGTAATACTATGGATATCTCTTTTACATTGTAATACTATGGATATCTACTTTACATTGTAATACTATGGATATCTCTTTTATATTGTAATACTATGGATATCTCTTTTACATTGTAATACTATGGATATCTCTTTTACATTGTAATACTATGGATATCTACTTTACATTGTAATACTATGGATATCTCTTTTACATTGTAATACTATGGATATCTACTTTACATTGTAATACTATGGATATCTCTTTTACATAATAGTACTATGGATATCTCTTTACATTGAAATACTATGGATATCTCTTTTACATTGAAATACTATGGATATCTCTTTTACATTGTAATACTATGGATATCTCTTTTACATTATAATACTATGGATATCTCTTTTACATTGCAATACTATGGATATCTACTTTACATTGTAATACTATGGATATCTCTTTTGCATTGTAATACTATGGATATCTCTTTTACATTAAAATACTATGGATATCTACTTTACATTGTAATACTATGGATATCTCTTTTACATTGTAATACTATGATATCTCTTTTGCATTGTAATACTATGGATATCTCTTTTACATTAAAATACTATGGATATTTAATTTACATAGTAATACTATGGATATCTATTTTACATTGTAATACTATGGATATCTCTTTTACATTGTAATACTATGGATATCTATTTTACCTTGTAATACTATGCATATCTACTTTACATTTAAATACTATGGATATCTACTTTACATTAAAATACTATGGATATCTACTTTACATTGTAATACTATGGATATCTCTTTTACATTGTAATACAATGGATATCTCTTTTACATTAAAATACTATGGATATCTACTTTACATTGTAATACTATGGATATCTCTTTTACATTAAAATACTATGGATATTTACTTTACATTGTAATACTATGGATATCTATTTTACCTTGTAATACTATGCATATCTACTTTACATTTAAATACTATGGATATCTCCTTTAAATTGTAATACTATGGATATCTATTTTATCTTGTAATACTATGCATATCTACTTTACATTTAAATACTATGGATATCTACTTTACATTGTAATACTATGGATATCTCTTTTACATTGTAATACTATGGATATCTCTTTTACATTGTAATACTATGGATATCTCTTTTGCATTGTAATACAATGGATATCTCTTTTACATTGTAATACTATGGATATCTCTTTTACATTGTAATACTATGGATATCTCTTTTACATTAAAATACTATGGATATTTACTTTACATTGTAATACTATGGATATCTATTTTACCTTGTAATACTATGCATATCTACTTTACATTTAAATACTATGGATATCTACTTTACATTGTAATACTATGGATATCTCTTTTACATTAAAATACTATGGATATTTACTTTACATTGTAATACTATGGATATCTATTTTACCTTGTAATACTATGCATATCTACTTTACATTTAAATACTATGGATATCTACTTTACATTGTAATACTATGGATATCTCTTTGACATTGTAATACTATGGATATCTCTTTTACATTGTAATACTATGGATATCTCTTTTGCATTGTACTACAATGGATATCTCTTTTACATTGTAATACTATGGATATCTCTTTTACATTGTAATACTATGGATATCTATTTTACCTTGTAATGCTATGCATATCTACTTTACATTTAAATACTATGGATATCTACTTTACATTGTAATACTATGGATATCTCTTTTACATTGTAATACTATGGATATCTCTTTTACATTGTAATACTATGGATATCTCTTTTGCATTGTAATACAATGGATATCTCTTTTACATTGTAATACTATGGATATCTCTTTTACATTGTAATACTATGGATATCTCTTTTACATTAAAATACTATGGATATTTACTTTACATTGTAATACTATGGATATCTATTTTACCTTGTAATACTATGCATATCTACTTTACATTTAAATACTATGGATATCTACTTTACATTGTAATACTATGGATATCTCTTTTACATTAAAATACTATGGATATTTACTTTACATTGTAATACTATGGATATCTATTTTACCTTGTAATACTATGCATATCTACTTTACATTTAAATACTATGGATATCTCTTTGACATTGTAATACTATGGATATCTCTTTTACATTGTAATACTATGGATATCTCTTTTGCATTGTAATACAAAGGATATCTCTTTTACATTGTAATACTATGGATATCTCTTTTACATTGTAATACTATGGATATCTCTTTTACATTGTAATACTATGGATATCTCTTTTACATTGTAATACTATGGATATCTCTTTTACATTGTAATACTATGGATATCTCTTTTAAATTGTAATACTATGGATATCTATTTTATCTTGTAATACTATGCATATCTACTTTACATTTAAATACTATGGATATCTACTTTACATTGTAATACTATGGATATCTCTTTGACATTGTAATACTATGGATATCTCTTTTACATTGTAATACTATGGATATCTCTTTTGCATTGTAATACAATGGATATCTCTTTTACATTAAAATACTATGGATATCTACTTTACATTGTAATACTATGGATATCTCTTTTACATTGTAATACTATGATATCTCTTTTGCATTGTAATACTATGGATATCTCTTTTACATTGTAATACTATGGATATCTCCTTTAAATTGTAATACTATGGATATCTATTTTATCTTGTAATACTATGCATATCTACTTTACATTTAAATACTATGGATATCTACTTTACATTGTAATACTATGGATATCTCTTTGACATTGTAATACTATGGATATCTCTTTTACATTGTAATACTATGGATATCTCTTTTGCATTGTAATACAATGGATATCTCTTTTACATTGTAATACTATGGATATCTCTTTTACATTGTAATACTATGGATATCTATTTTACCTTGTAATGATATATCTACTTTACATTTAAATACTATGGATATCTACTTTACATTGTAATACTATGGATATCTCTTTTACATTGTAATACTATGGATATCTCTTTTACATTGTAATACTATGGATATCTCTTTTGCATTGTAATACAATGGATATCTCTTTTACATTGTAATACTATGGATATCTCTTTTACATTGTAATACTATGGATATCTCTTTTACATTAAAATACTATGGATATTTACTTTACATTGTAATACTATGGATATCTATTTTACCTTGTAATACTATGCATATCTACTTTACATTTAAATACTATGGATATCTACTTTACATTGTAATACTATGGATATCTCTTTTACATTAAAATACTATGGATATTTACTTTACATTGTAATACTATGGATATCTATTTTACCTTGTAATACTATGCATATCTACTTTACATTTAAATACTATGGATATCTACTTTACATTGTAATACTATGTATATCTCTTTGACATTGTAATACTATGGATATCTCTTTTACATTGTAATACTATGGATATCTCTTTTGCATTGTAATACAAAGGATATCTCTTTTACATTGTAATACTATGGATATCTCTTTTACATTGTAATACTATGGATATCTCTTTTACATTGTAATACTATGGATATCTCTTTTACATTGTAATACTATGGATATCTCTTTTACATTGTAATACTATGGATATCTCTTTTAAATTGTAATACTATGGATATCTATTTTATCTTGTAATACTATGCATATCTACTTTACATTTAAATACTATGGATATCTACTTTACATTGTAATACTATGGATATCTCTTTGACATTGTAATACTATGGATATCTATTTTACCTTGTAATACTATGCATATCTACTTTACATTTAAATACTATGGATATCTACTTTACATTGTAATACAATGGATATCTCTTTTTGTAATACTATGATATCTCTTTTGCATTGTAATACTATGGATATCTCTTTACATTGTAATACTATGGATATCTTGTTTTACATTGTAATAAAATACTATGGATATCTACTTTTGCATTGTAATACTATGGATATCTCTTTTACATTGTAATACTATACTATGGGATATCTATTTTACATTGTAATACTATGCATATCTCTTTTACATTAAAATACTATGGATATCTACTTTATGGATATTCTTTTACATTGTAATACTATGGATATCTCTTTTACATTGTAATACTATGGATATCTCTTTTGCATTGTAATAATACTATGGATATCTCTTTTACATTAAAATACTATGGATATTTACTTTACATTGTATTACTATGGATATCTATTTTACATTGTAATACTATGGATATCTCTTTTACATTAAATACTATGGATATCTCTTTTACATTATAAATACTATTGGATAATTACTATGGATATCTCTTTACATTGACATTGTAACATTTAAATACTATGGATATCTCTTTTACATTGTAATACTATGGATATCTACTTTACATTTAAATACTGTGGACACATTTTAATACTATGGATATCTAAATTTAAATACCTGTAATACTATGGATATCTACTTTACATTTAAATACTGTGGATATCTCTTTTACATTGTAATACTATGGATATCTATTTTACGATTCACCTTCACATCAATTCTTCATATTCATTCCAACCTGTGAAAAGTTTAATCACATATCACCTTGAAAACCAGCACAGCCTCTACACTTACAAATAATTTGTAAATGACAGATAATTTTATCTTCCAACCTGGATTTCTTGAAAACCCAAGCAGTAATTTTGCAACCCAAGCACAAGTTTTCTAACTTCTCCCTGATTCACAGAGGTTTTGCAATGAACATTACTTTTTTCTTTCATTGATGTACAGCAGACCATCTGACTATTAGACAGCTGATTGTTTGTTTGAGTCTTTCATATATCTCAATCTTTGTAAGCATCATGTAATTGTTCATGTCTGAAGCCCAATATGGCTGCCTGCACATCCATGTGTGGCTTTGTGCCTCCATCTTCTGTTCTGTCCCCAGCCGCACACACACAGCAGGGGGTTCCCAATTACCACCACCACTGATTAAAACACACTCATGGACAGAAATCTAATTGGCTTCCAGTGAGGAGAACTGGTAATTTAAGCTAGCTAGCTATAGTGATATGAAAGATAATTGTTAAGTTAAAACCAAGAACACTCCTGGTTTCCTCCATCTCTCCATCTCTCCATCCCTCCATCCCTCCATCCATCCCTCCATCCATCCCTCCATCTCTCCATCCCCATCCACCTTTCCATCCCTCCATCTCTCCATCTCTCCATCCCTCCATCCTTTCCATCCCTCCATCCCTTCATCCATCTCTCCATCCCTCCATCTCTCCATCTCCACCTCCATCCCTCCATCTCCTCCCTCATCCCTCCATCTCTCCCTCCATCTCTCCATCTCTCCATCCCTCCATCTCTCCATCCCTCCACCTCTCCCATCCCACTCTCCATCCATCCCTCCATCATCTCTCCATCTCTCCATCCCTCCTTCTCTCCATCTCTCCATCCCTCCACCTCTCCATCCCTCCATCTCTCCATCCCTCCACCTTTCCATCCCTCCATCTCTCCATCTCTCCATCCCTCCATCTCTCCATCCCTCCACCTCCATCTCTCCATCTCTCCATCCCTCTCCATCCCTCCTTCTCTCCATCTCTCCATCCCTCCTTCTCTCCATCTCTCCATCCCTCTTTCTCTCCATCTCTCCATCCCTCCACCTCTCCATCTCTCCATCCCTCCATCTCTCCATCTCTCCATCTCTCCATCCCCCCATCTCTCCATCCCTCCATCTCTCCATCACATCTATCCCTCCATCTCTCCATCTCTCCATCCCTCCATCCCTCTCCCATCTCTCCATCCCTCCATCTCTCCATCTCTCCATTTCATTATTCTCCATCTCTCAATCCCTCCAAACAGATGGAATGAGCTCGGAGTTAACGATTGTTGTTACACTGCTAACTCTACCTGTTGTTGCCACCACAATCTTGGTCTTATGAGATAAGATAATGGGGGGAAGGAAGAGAGAATACATTTGAACATAACTACAGAGATTTCTTCTTCTCATTGAACCCAATTCACTGTGTTTAACTTATCGTCTCAACAGCTGTTTACAAGATACACACACATTCCCTCTATATCTCAGTTTTTTCTCTACTTGTTATTGTTGTTGTTGTTGTTGTCCCCCTGTCTCTGTACAGTAACACAGGTCTGATAAAGTTGATTGGTCAGGGCTGGGCGAGGAAGACGGGAGGAAAGGGGGAAGCAGAGGGAGACTCGAGGAGGCAGAGGGAGACTGGGGGAGGCTTCAGGACTGATGACATTTGTCCATGAGTTTTGTAGAGGGACTCCCTGCTGTGTTCACACTAACCTCAAAGTGAGTTTGTTCAGTCAGAGAAGGCTGCTAGCAGCAGCTCCAACTGAACACTCAGTGCACCCAACCCCCATACTGCCTCCTCATATGAACTGATGCTAACTTTAACGTGTACACACTTGGAAACACACACATGCACACGTACACGCAAACACACACACACACACACACACACACACACACACACACACACACACACACACACACACACACACACACACACACACACACACACACACACACACACACACACACACACACACACACACACACACACACACAGCAAAGTGTTATATTCTAGCTACAGAACGATATTAGCGAACGAGGATAACAACAAATATTTTGGCACTTAAGAGAACGACGAGATGTATATGCTTACAGGAAGTGAAGGAAAATTCTAATTCAAATTGAAACCCAGACAGACTTTAATGCCTCAAGCCAATCAGCTACTTTCATACAGTCCTCTAAGAGAATTAGATGATATCTACACAAAGTGACTTTGTAGTGGCAGGGGAGAGAATATCAGCAGGGCTCAGTGCCTGGACCCCCTGCTGTTTTTAATCAATAACATTAGAATGCCTGGAACTGGTCACTCACAACTGTAATCTGCTTTCATTCTGCATGCTACCTTGGGATTAGAGGCCGTTAGCACCCTATTAGGAAGAGAGCGAGACAAGAAGAGAGGGAGACCATTAGGAAGAGAGCGAGACAAGAAGAGAGGGAGAACCCCACACACACACCCCTTCTCAAACAAACATACAACCCCACTGCACAGTAACACACATACCCAAGTGCACACTCACACGTACATACACACTCATACATACAGTACAGTGTTGTGTGTTGGATAGTGTAGTTGTGCACCGCCACACATGAAGGGAGAAGGGTAGTAATTAATGCAGGCCCTCTGGGAGCTCTGTTGGCTAGATTCAGAATAGGAGAGTTAGTTTGTAGCCTACTGTATCGATTCACCATTCTGCCTCATGCCCCAGAAACAAAATGGAGGTAAGAAAGAGTAAAAGTAGAACAGGAAGAGAAAATGAAGAAGAGAAAGAGAGGGAGACAGCTAGGAAGAGAGGGAGACCATTAGAAGGAGAGCGAGACAGGAAGAGAGGGAGACCATTAGAAAGAGAGCGAGACAAGAAGAGAGGGAGACCATTAGGAAGAGAGCGAGACAAGAAGAGAGGGAGACCATTAGGAAGAGAGCGAGACAAGAAGAGAGGGAGAACATTAGGAAGAGAGAGAGACAGGAAGAGGAGACCATTAGGAAGAGAGAAGAGAGCGAGACAGAAGAGAGGGAGACATTAGGAAGAGAGGAGAGAAGAGAGGGAGACCATTAGGAAGAGAGCGAGACAGGAAGAGAGGGAGACCATTAGGAAGAGAGCGAGACAGGAAGAGAGGGAGACCATTAGGAAGAGAGCGAGACAGGAAGAGAGGGAGACCATTAGGAAGAGAGCGAGACAAGAAGAGAGGGAGACCATTAGGAAGAGAGAGACAGAGAGAGGGAGACATTAGAAGAGAGCGAGACCATTAGGAAGAGAGCGAGACAGGAAGAGAGGAGACCATTAGGAAGAGAGCGAGACAGGAAGAGAGGGAGACCATTAGGAAGACAGAAGCCATTAGAGACAGGAAGAGAGGGAGACCATTAGGAAGAGCGAGACAGAAGACCATTAGAAGAGAGGAGACCATTAGGAAGAGAGCGAGACAAGAAGAAGAGAGGAAGAGACCATTAGGAAGAGAGCGAGACAAGAAGAGGAAGGAGCGAGACAGGAAGAGAGGGAGACATTAGGAAGAAGCGAGACAGGAAGAGAGGGAGACCATTAGAAGAGACAAGGAAGAGAGGAAGAGACCATTAGGAAGAGAGCGAGACAGGAAGAGAGGGAGACCATTAGAAGAGAGCGAGACAAGAGGGAGACCATTAGGAAGAGAGGGAGACCATTAGGAAGAGAGACAGAGACAGGAAGAGAGGGAGACCATTAGGAAGAGAGCGAGACAGGAAGAGAGGGAGACCATTAGGAAGAGAGCGAGACAGAAGACATTAGGAAGAGAGGAGACCATTAGGAAGAGAGCGAGACAGAAGAAGAGAGGAGACCATTAGGAAGAGAGCGAGACAAGAAGAAGAGAGGAGACCATTAGGAAGAGAGCGAGACAGGAAGAGAGGGAGACCATTAGGAAGAGACAAGAAGAGAAGACAGACAGAAGAGAGGGAGACCATTAGGAAGAGAGCGAGACAGAGAGCGAGCGAGACATTAGAAGAAGAGAGACAGGAAGACCATTAGGAAGAGAGCGAGACAAGAAGAGAGGAACATTAGAGACCATTAGGAAGAGAGCGAGACAAGAAGAGAGGGAGACCATTAGGAAGAGAGACAGGAAGAGAGGGAGACCGAGACAAGAAGAGAGGGAGACCATTAGGAGACCATTAGGAAGAGAGAGACAGAAGAGAGGGAGACCATTAGGAAGAGAGCGAGACATGAAGAGAGGAGAACATTAGGAAGAGAGCGAGACAGGAAGAGAGGGAGACCATTAGAAAGAGAGACAAGAAGAGGGGAGACAAGAAGACAGGAGAGGGACAGGAGACCATTAGGAAGAGAGCAGAGACATTAGGAAGAGAGGGAGACCATTAGGAAGAGAGACAGGAGACATTAGGAAGAAGAGACAGGAAGAGAGGGAGAACCATTAGGAAGAGAGCGAGACAGGAAGAGAGGGAGACCATTAGGAAGAGAGCGAGACAGAAGAGAGGGAGACATTAGAAGAGAGGAGAGACCATTAGAAAGAGACATGAAGAGAGGGAGACGAGACAAGAAGAGAGGGAGACCATTAGGAAGAGAGCGAGACAAGAGAGGGAAGAAGAGGGAGACCATTAGGAAGAGAGCGAGACAGGAAGAGAGGGAGACCATTAGGAAGAGAGCGAGACATGAAGAAGATTAGAAGAGAGGAGACCATTAGGAAGAGAGCGAGACAGGAAGAGAGGGAGACCATTAGAAAGAGAGCGAGACCATTAGGAAGAGAGCGAGACAGAAGAGAGGGAGACCATTAGGAAGAGAGCCATTTAGGAAGAGAGACGAGACATTAGAAGAGAGGGAGACCATTAGGAAGAGAGCGAGACATTAGAAGAGAGGGAGACCATTAGGAAGAGAGCGAGACAGGAAGAGAGGGAGACCATTAGAGACAGGAAGAGAGGGAGACATTAGAAGAGAGCGAGACAGGAAGAGAGGGAGACCATTAGGAAGAGAGCGAGACAGGAAGAGAGGAGACCATTAGAAGAGAGCGAGACAGAAGAGAGGGAGACCATTAGGAAGAGAGCAGGAGACAGGAAGAGAGGGAGACCATTAGGAAGAGAGACAGAAGAGAGGGAGACCATTAGGAAGAGACGAGACATTTAGGAAGACAGAGAGGGAGACCATTAGAAGAGAGGGAGAGACCATTAGGAAGAGAGCATTAGGAAGAGAGCGAGACAGGAAGAGAGGGAGACCATTAGGAAGAGAGCGAGACAAGAAGAAGAGAGAGACCATTAGGAAGAGAGCGAGACAGAAGAGAGGGAGACCATTAGGAAGAGACCATTAGGAGACAGGAAGAGAGGGAGACGAAGAGAGCAGACAGGAAGAGGGAGACCATTAGGACCATTAGGAAGAGAGCGAGACATGAAGAGGGGAGACCATTAGGAAGAGAGCGAGACAGGAAGAGAGGGAGACCATTAGGAAGAGAGCGAGACAAGAAGAGAGGGAGACCATTAGGAAGAGAGCGAGACAAGAAGAGAGGGAGACCATTAGGAAGAGAGGGAGACCATTAGGAAGAGAGAGACAGGAAGAGAGGAGAGAAGAGAGGGAGACCATTAGGAAGAGAGAGCAGAAGAGAGGGAGACCATTAGGAGAGAGACAGAAGAGAGGGAGACCATTAGGAAGAGAGCGAGACATTAGAAAGAGAAGAGAGGAGACATTAGGAAGAGAGAGAGACCATTAGGAAGAGAGCGAGACATGGAAGAGAGACAGAGACAGGAAGAGAGGGAGACCATTAGGAAGAGAGCGAATATGACATTAGGAAGAGAGACAGGAAGAGACCATTAGGAAGAGAGCGAGACGAGACATTAGAAGAGAGGAAGAGAGGGAGACCATTAGGAAGAGAGACAGGAAGAGAGGGAGACCATTAGGAAGAGAGAAGAGAGGGAGACCATTAGGAAGAGAGACAGAAGACAGGAAGAGAGGACAGAAGACCATTAGGAAGAGAGCGAGACAGAAGATGAGAGAGGGAGAGACAGGAAGATTAGGAAGAGAGCAGAAGACAGGAAGAGAGAGGAGACATGAAGAGAGGGAGACATTAGGAAGAGAATATGAGACAGGAAGACCATTAGAGGGAGACATTAGGAAGAGAGAGACAGGAAGACCATTAGAGGGAGACCATTAGGAAGAGAGCGAGACAGGAAGAGAGGGAGACCATTAGAAGAGAGCGAGACAGGAAGAGGGAGACCATTAGGAGAGCGAGACAGGAAGAGAGGGAGACCATTAGGAGAGAGACCATTAGAGACAGGAAGAGAGGAGAACATTAGGGAGAGCGAGACATGAAGAGACAAAGAGAGAGACCATTAGGAGAGCGAGACATGAAGAGAGGGAGACCATTAGGAACAGAAGAGAGCGAGACAGGAAGAGAGGGAGACCATTAGGAAGAGAGCGGACAAGATTAGGGAACCAGGAGAGGGAGACCATTAGGAAGAACAGAAGAGACAGACAGAAGAGGGGAGACCATTAGGAGCGAGACATGAAGAGAGGGAGACCATTAGGAAGAGAGCGAGACATGGAAGAGAGGGAGACCATTAGGAAGAGAGCGAGACAGAAGAGAGGGAGACCATTAGGAAGACAGGAAGAGAGGGAGACCATTAGGAAGAGAGCGAGACATTAGGGAGAGGACAGGAAGAGAGGAGACCATTAGGAAGAGACAGAAGAGGGAGAAATTAGGAGACAGAGGAAGAGGTTAGGAAGAGAGAGACAGGAAGAGAGGGAGAACATTAGGAAGAGGAGACAGGAAGAGGGAGACATTAGGAAGAGAGAGAGACAGGAAGACATTAGGAAGACATGAAGAGAGGGAGACGAGATGGAAGAGAGGGAGACCATTAGGAGAGAGAATGGGAGACAGGAAGAGTGAGGTTAGGAAGAGACAGACATGGATGAGACAGGGTATGAGTTAGGTTAGGGAGACAGAATATGGAGACAGGGTATGAGTTAGGTTAGGGAGACAGAATAGGAGACAGGGTATGAGTTAGGTTAGGGAGACAGAATATGGAGACAGGGTATGAGTGAGGTTAGGAGACAGAATAGAGACAGGGTATGAGTGAGGTTCGGGAGACAGAATATGAGACAGGGTTTGAGTGAGGTTCGGGAGACAGAATATGAGACAGGGTATGAGTGAGGTTAGGGAGACAGAATAGGAGACGGTATGAGTAAGGTTAGGGAGACAGAATAGGAGACAGGGTAAGGTTAGGGAGACAGAATAGGAGACAGGGTATGAGTTAGGTTATGGAGACAGAATAGGAGACATGGTGAGGTTAGGGAGACAGAATGGGAGATGGTATGAGTGAGGTTAGGGAGACAGAATGGGAGAAAGGGTATGAGTGAAGTTAGGGAGACAGAATGGGAGACAGGGTATGAGTTAGGTTAGGGAGACAGAATGGGAGACAGTATGAGTGAGATTAGGGAGACAGAATGGGAGACAGGGTATGAATAAATGTTAGGGAGACAGAATGGGAGACAGGGTATGAGTGAGGTTAGGGAGACAGAATTGGAGACAGGGTATGAGTTAGGTTAGGGAGACAGAATAGGAGACAGGGTATGAGTTATGTTAGGGAGACAGAATAGGAAACAGGGTATGAGTTAGGGTAGGGAGACAGAATCGGAGACAGTATGAGTGAGGTTAGGGAGACGGAATAGGAGACAGGGTATGAGTTAGGTTAGGGAGACAGAATAGGAGACGGTGTGAGTTAGGTTAGGGAGACAGAATAGGAGACAGGGTATGAGTTAGGTTAGGGAGACAGAATAGGAGACGGTATGAGTTAGGTTAGGGAGACAGAATAGGGGACAGGGTATGAGTTAGGTTAAGGAGACAGAATAGGAGACAGGGTATGAGTTAGGTTAGGGAGACAGAATAGGAGACAGGGTATGAGTTAGGTTAGGGAGACAGAATAGGAGACAGGGTATGAGTGAGGTTAGGGAGGCAGAATAGGAGACAGGGTAAGAGTTAGGTTAGGGAGACAGAATAGGAGGCAGTGTATGAGTGAGGTTAGGGAGACAGAATAGGAGACAGGGTATGAGCTAGGTTAGGGAGACAGAATAGGAGACAGGGTATGAGTTAGGTTAGGGAGACGGAATAGGAGACAGGGCATGAGCTAGGTTAGGGAGACAGAATAGGAGACAGGGTATGAGTTAGGGTAGGGAGACAGAATAGGAGATGGTATGAGTGAGGTTAGTGAGACAGAATAGGAGACAGGGTATGAGTTAGGTTAGGGAGACAGAATAGGAGACAGGGTATGAGTGAGGTTAGGGAGACAGAATAGGAGACAGGGTATGAGTTAGGTTAGGGAGACAGAATAGGAGACAGGGTATGAGTGAGGTTAGGGAGACAGAATAGGAGACAGGGTATGAGTGAGTTTAGGGAGACAGAATTGGAGACAGGGTATGAGTTAGGTTAGGGAGACAGAATAGGAGACGGGGTATGAGTTAGGTTAGGGAGCCAGAATAGGAGACAGGGTGTGAGTTAGGTTAGGGAGCCAGAATAGGAGACAGGGTGTGAGTTAGGTTAGGGAGACAGAATAGGAGACGGGGTATGAGATAGGTTAGGGAGACAGAATAGGAGACAGGGTATGAGTTAGGTTAGGGAGCCAGAATAGGAGACGGGGTATGAGTTAGGTTAGGGAGACAGAATATGAGACAGGGTATGAGTGAGGTTCGGGAGACAGAATATGAGACAGGGTATGAGTGAGGTTCGGGAGACAGAATAGGAGACAGGGTATGAGTTAGGTTAGGGAGACAGAATATGTGACAGGGTATGAGTGAGGTTCGGGAGACAGAATATGAGACAGGGTATGAGTTAGGTTAGGGAGACAGAATATGAGACAGGGTATGAGTTAGGTTAGGGAGACAGAATAGGAGACAGGGTATGAGTTAGGTTAGGGAGACAGAATAGGAGACAGGGTATGAGTTAGGTTCGGGAGACAGAATATGAGACAGGGTATGAGTGAGGTTCGGGAGACAGAATAGGAGACAGGGTATGAGTTAGGTTAGGGAGACAGAATAGGAGACAGGGTATGAGTGAGGTTCGGGAGACAGAATATGAGACAGGGTATGAGTGAGGTTCGGGAGACAGAATATGAGACAGGGTATGAGTGAGGTTAGGGAGACAGAATAGGAGACAGGGTATGAGTGAGGTTCGGGAGACAGAATAGGAGACAGGGTATGAGTTAGGTTGGGGAGACAGAATAGGAGACAGGGTATGAGTTAGGTTAGGGAGACAGAATATGAGACAGGGTATGAGTAAGGCTCGGGAGACAGAATATGAGACAGGGTATGAGTGAGGTTCGGGAGACAGAATAGGAGACAGGGTATGAGTTAGGTTAGGGAGACAGAATAGGAGACAGGGTATGAGTGAGGTTCGGGAGACAGAATAGGAGACAGGGTATGAGTTAGGTTAGGGAGACAGAATAGGAGACAGGGTATGAGTAAGGTTCGGGAGAGCTTTTCTGGAATCATCATGCTTCCTGATGTCCTTTCATTTCACCGACTGTAAACCTTTTATTTGGAGTAATGTAACAGCCTGATGCACCTGTATTTCCCATGATTCATCAGTGTTCAAATCCATTTTCAACTGTTATATATATAAACCATGTATCTTCTATTTTTCCATCTAAACATTTCCATTAAGTGTTGAATTTCCGTTAAGTGTGCACTGTGGTATTGTAAAGATAAATAATATCAGTCCATGGCAATGCATTTCACCATATAAGGTACCTTCAACTGTGCTGTTAATCACAGTAACAAAGACATTTAATGTGATTAATTAGGAAATACTGTAGTTTTTAGCTACTAGTTAGTTACTGCAGTTATAAACAATTATAATTGTTTTTGTCAGCAAAAATGTGAATCCTGATTGAATATCTAATAGCATATGTCAGTTTTAGTCAATATAGTTATCCTCCAATTAAATGATCTCATTTGGTAGGCCTACTATACTATATATGTGTTATTGGCCCCCTTGACAGTTTGTTTACATTTCTTGTAGCTCTCACAGAAAATATATGTCTCAAATGATAATCTAGAATGTTATGAATAATGTATAGCCCTGAGCTCCTGCTGCACTGCGATCTTTTTAATTCCTATTCACGTACATTATTTGGTGGGGTATATATGTAATTCAATAACAAAATAAAAAATACAAAAATACATTTCTAATTTAATGCAGAGATGTTTTATCCAATTGATTGTTGTATCCTATTTCATGGGCCACATATTGGGGAAAACAGCCCTTAACCTCGGCAAATTACTATAGGTCACATGTCACATATCTGGTGAAATGCTGCAGCTTGAACGTCTGAAAAGGAACAGCTAGGCTGCATCCATCTTCACATGTGAAAAGGATTAGAGTCCAGCCAGAACTAGTCAGGCATGCAGGTTAGGATAGATGCATTAGGAATAGACAGCTACATCATTGAGCCTGGCTGGTGTTGGAAATGTCACAGACTGCCAGTGCTGAGTAGCCCAGTGAGAAGTCAGCTTTATTCAGGTTTTCAAATGGCACAGAGGCTTAAAGAAAAATTGCTTAATTAAAGACATCAATCAAATCAAATATTTTAAAAAGGTTGGTTACATTAGTTCTGAACCATTGTTTTTCTCAGGTTACTTCACACAGTCTATTGGTCCCAAAACATCTATTTAGCCATATTAAATAGAAGTATACAGCCAGTAAATGAGCAGTAGCCTATCTGACCCCTGTGTGTGTCTACTTCTACTCAAATCCAGTTCAGCATATTATATACACAATATTCTTAAGATAACACCGAGTATGCATCTTGTATATCCCATTAATACATTATTACAGTAATGGGGACCAATGTAAAGAGATTGTTAAAGTCATTTTATTCACTACTCCCCGACAGAGATATGGAGGTGAATGGCATTTCATGGACACAGCAGTACACCTCTGTACATTATGACATGGATTCTAGGTCCCTATGTAGGGCAGACAGATGCTGATAGCCTCTCCATACAAACATAACCTGTCCATAGAAACATAACCTCAAATTCAAACTGTTTGATGTGATGGAGAATATAGTGCATCTTTCAATAAGACACTGTATTTGGATACAGTAAATCATAGACCATAATGATATATATTTTATTGACAAGGACTACAGAGGCTTAATACAGAAAACAGAAAACACTTCAAACATGTATGAGGAATCAATGGTCATAGATAATTGTACATTCATGTAATCCAGATGATGGTTATTTTCTCTTCAATAAATGGGGCTGTTCCACCAATAACTATGAGCCTTACAGGTTATGAAATAGCACACATTAAACTGTGTATAATGAAATTATTCAACATGTAGAATGTGATTAAAGATAATTCTGTTTATTGTAAAAATCAGAATTTCATTTTACCGTTACATTGTCAAGTTTTCTTCCCTAAAATACAATGTTTGTGCAATTTGTTTATTTTTGTTTTGCAACTTGCGTACCAATAATAAAGAAAATAAATAATCCTAATAATTGTCAAGTGTATCCAGTCTTGTTTGAGGAAGTGCATTATGCATGAAAATCGTATTTTCTAATTTGTCCGTCATAAGTATGCCACAGTAGTAATCTATCTGCCTCTAAACAGCCATGGCAGAGGTTCACCGAGCAGCTGATGAGAAAACAGCTGTTGATGCTTCCGTCTCACCCGACCAAAATAAGACACACAGAACAGGGCTAATGAGACACCATTAGTTTTAGCCTGGCGTGTCACCTTGGCAGGTGAAATTGTCATGACATTCATATAATTGGGTACTCAGTATGTAAGAGCCGCTGTACTCACGCCCACCATGGACACATTTAGCTTTATTTAGAGAGAGAAAGGGAAGACACAGTAAGGTAACTATCCCCATCAGCTACAACTGATCTGGAGCCTGCTTAAGTACAGACAAGATTCTCACTGCAATAATTATTTGACACCAGTCATTGTTTCCCATCCTATCCTGTCCAATGCAAGCAGCAGGAAATAACTATGGCCCACTGGGTTCAGCAATACTCCACGGTGCTAAGGCAAGTCATGTAAGTATTACTGCTACTTCATGAAGCAATCTCCTAAATGAACCTTCTCCCCTACAACGAGTGTAAAATAAAGGTTCAATAAAATACAATAAAACATTATAATACGTGTGTATTACTGACAGACTGGGAGAAAGAGAGAGAGAGAGAGAGTGAGAGCGAAGAGAGAGAGAGAGAGAGAGAGCAAGAAAGAGAGATTGTTTATTTCAATTTTGTTTATTGTCTATTTCACTTGCTTTGGCAATGTAAACATATGTTTCCCACGGCAATAAAGCCATTTGAATTGAATTGAGACAGAGAGTAAGAGAGGACAGATCTAGGCTGGCCTCAATAGCCTCAGGTCTCAGGGTTCCCACATGCAAAGCACAATAAGATGAAGACCTGCACAAACCTGTCCATATGACATGAGGACTGAATCCGGTGAAAGGCTATAATCACATCCTCAGGTTTTGTTGAGTATGTTAAAGTAAACACTCACTGTAACTATAGCAACCTTGGGTCAGAGACTTCACCATACAATTCCCAGTTGTAGGCTACAATGGCGTAAGTCATGTCCAAGCACACAGCACAATGTTACCCTGCCTGCAGCCTGATTCTCTGTCACTATGTGTGATTCTCTGTCACTATGTGTTGTGTTAGATGGATAGATGGAGCACATTATTTTCAGCAATATCAAAATAAATCATTCTTTTAACATACCCAGCGCTGCTGTACTCTCACTAAAGACCCAGGACACCAAACTGTGAGGCCGACTCAGCTCAGCTCTGATCCCAAATCCAACATGTCTGCCAGCCCATACTGAGTGAAGGAGGAAAGAATTGTCTCCATTTTCTCTCCGCTGAAATGGTACTCACTCAGGTAAGAAAATGGTAAATCATCAAGCGAGAGGTTCAGGAGAGGAATATTGGGTGTCTGGTAGTGTGCCCTTGTGATATTTCTGAGCCAGCGCATTGAAGATGCAGCTTTTCTTTCCTAATTCTGTCGACTTGGAGCTTTGATGCCCCCCAACTGTGCACAGTATGGTCTTTGAACCAGGGAAGAAACTCTCTTAGATTAAAATGTTTAAACAATCCATGGGAAACTAAAGCTACACACAGGCACACATAACACTGTTCTCTTCTACTGCTATTTACTTCACCTTTAGATACCTTCCACAAAATATACAATGTTTTGTTGTGAATCACTGATACTCCCCCTCATCTGGTTTTCATTTAGACACACATTCACACTAAAGCCTATTGTGCTGATACATAATTAGCGTATTCATGAACAATGTTGACCTATCAAAACAGTTTTATTCAGTTTCTGATATTATTGAGAGGATATATTTGATTGAATAAAATTAATATCTATAGTGGTGTATTTTCTCACTACTGAACAGCAACGAAATAAATGCAAAAATACTCAGTTTCCCTATTTCACCATGTAGTACGTTATTTCAGTAGGTTTTTAATCCAAACAGGCTGTTATGAAAGGATGTGAAATTAAAATAGAAGATCAGAATGAATCTCCTCTACATATACAGACTTTTCAATTGTGTTTTCTAGTTCAGATCATTTCCATTGAAATGCCTGGATGTAACTGGGTCAATTTGTGGTTGAGTTCAGATAAACTGGGTATCAAAACAAGGGTAAAATGTGTGACCTTATTCCTGTTATAAAGTTTTATGTTAGTGCCAAAACAAAAGGGAGTAAAACCTGGACAATTGGTTTCATGTGCTTGGTTAGCACTTAATTAAAAAAAACACACACACACACACACACACACACACACACACACACACACACACACACACACACACACACACACACACACACACACACACACACACGCACACACACGCACACACACACAGTCCAACTCACTTCAATGCCCCTATAGAACTCAGCCATCTTAAAAAAGACCAAAACCTACAAGCACATTGACGTTTAGATGCTTTCTTCTGTATGCAATACCAAAGCTACACGAGACCTGGTGAGAAACTAAACCAATAAGAGCATAATGCACTTTGTTGGAAAGTCCTAATGTTATGCAAATTGCCTCAGGCCGAGAGGCTCTGAGTATTTTTCTGGCTGAGGCGCCCATAACCTCCATTACTAGTGGATTAGGCAAATGTTGATGTTCTAGGGCTCCTTGGACACTAGTCCTCCGCCTTTAACTCTAATCCTGTGATCACGTCTCCTCATCAGAAATGTTTCTCCACCAAAGGTCTGAGACGGTCTGAGACACTGATTTCTTTCTCTTTTATTTAGTTTCTTCCAGCAAATGGAGACATTTGTTAAAAACCTTTGGTTTCACTTTTCCCTGGCATAGCTTACTCTCTCTCTCTCTCTCTCTCTCTCTCTCTCTCTCTCTCTCTTCTCTCTCCCCCCTCTCTCTCTCTCTCCCCCCCTCTCTCTCTCTCTCTCTCTCTCTCTCTCTCTCTCTCTCTCTCTCTCTCTCTCTCTCTCTCTCTCTCTCCCAAATACCTTCAGCACAATGTGGTTAGCTAACATTCCTCAAAGTCCCTTGTTACTAAGTGTATTTATCTATTCATTGATTTTCTGGTGTGTATGCAGATATTTCTCTGCTAAGGCATTGATTGTCTGGTGTGTATGCAGATATTTCTCTGCTAAGGCATTGATTTTCTGGTGTGTATGCAGATATTTCTCTGCTAAGGCATTGATTTTCTGGTGTGTATGCAGATATTTCTATGCTAAGGCATTGATTTTCTGGTGTGTATGCAGATATTTCTCTGCTAAGGCATTGATTTTCTGGTGTGTATGCAGATATTTCTCTGCTAAGGCATTGATTTTCTGGTGTGTATGCAGATATTTCTATGCTAGGGCATTGATTTTCGGGTGTGTATGCAGATATTTCTCTGCTAAGGCATTGATTTTGTGGTGTGTATGCAGATATTTCTCTGCTAAGGCATTGATTTTCTGGTGTGTATGCAGATATTTCTCTGCTAAGGCATTGATTTTCTGGTGTGTATGCAGATATTTCTATGCTAAGGCATTGATTTTCTGGTGTGTATGCAGATATTTCTCTGCTAAGGCATTGATTTTCTGGTGTGTATGCAGATATTTCTCTGCTAAGGCATTGATTTTCTGGTGTGTATGCAGATATTTCTATGCTAGGGCATTGATTTTCGGGTGTGTATGCAGATATTTCTCTGCTAAGGCATTGATTTTGTGGTGTGTATGCAGATATTTCTCTGCTAAGGCATTGATTTTCTGGTGTGTATGCAGATATTTCTCTGCTAAGGCATTGATTTTCTGGTGTGTGTGCAGATATTTCTCTGCTAGGGCATTGATTTTCTGGTGTGTATGCAGATATTTCTCTGCTAGGGCATTGATTTTCTGGTGTGTATGCAGATATTTCTCTGCTAGGGCATTGATTTTCTGGTGTGTATGCAGATATTTCTCTGCTAGGGCATTGATTTGTGTAACTGTTAGAAATCGGAGTTCTTCACGTTCAGTTGTTTTTGTATTCTCTCTATCCTGGGCTTGTTTGTAATGTCACATGTCCTGTTCTGTGTGCCTGTACAAGCTTCAGAGTTTTTTCAGGCCTTCCATATTTGAAGACAAATATTCTGCATTCAACGGAACATTGTTTAAGTCTAGCTCTGGGCCGTTAGTGTACCTAGATCTGGGATCAGTTTTTCTATTAGAGCAGTGAAAAATGAGGTGATTACTTTCTCATTATAGACAGTTAGTTTCTGTCTCGACTCAGTGGGTGGTTTTAAATTGTATGAATTTACATTATGTGAGAGGACATATTATAGTTAGATGTTTCCTTGAAAAACTAGCTGGCTGCATGGTCAGGGTTTTGGCATGCATATTACAAAGCTGGGATTACAAAGCTGTGACTCTCAGCAATGGCATTTATTTATCAACTATAATTTAGAGTTGATAAATACATGTCATGGCTAAGAATCACTGCTTTGTAATATACTCATCATAACTAGTTCAGCACAAATATTGCGGAAGTGCAGTATTTTAATTGTTATTTGTATTGCTGATAACAAATTAACTATTTGTTATTACATTTACATTTACATTTAAGTCATTTAGCAGACGCTCTTATCCAGAGCGACTATCAAAAGATACACATGTTAAAATATGTAACATATAACTGAAGTAGTTTGTGGACATCTGAGGGGTTGAGGGGTTGAAGTTAAGATTAGACTATACTGTAGACCTGAGTGAAAATATCTGTAACTAGCAGAAGAAGACGTATGGTTGTCCGTTAGTTTACTCCAACCAGGGCAGGGGTGGTAGGGTTGGATAAAATAAATACTACATAAATACATAAATGGGATTAGAAATTATGTGAACAATTCATTTGATAGAATCCAAAATATATCTGCAATATTAAAGCTGATCTACCCTCCCCCCCAAAAAAATCATTTATTTAAAACATTTTAAAAAAAATGTCACCATTGATTTAAATAATATATTGTAAATGTAATATGCTCACTGATCATCAAATATAAGCTTACGAGACCTTTTGTTGAAGAAAAATAGAAACAAATGCCATATGAACCTGCATATGAGGATGAGAACACAGAATTAGATTGAGAATGAATGAATTCTATTTCTATGGAGGATAATCCTGGGACTGAGAGCTCTGCTGCTACTGTGCTGCAGTGTGTAACCGAGACGGCCTCTCTGTTGCCAGCCAGGTCCTCATACATACTCTCCCTGGAGCTGATAATGTGATCATTGAGATTCCTAGCCTTTCAGTGACTGTGTCAGCACTCAGGCCTTTCCCACCCTGTCACAGCCAGCTATACAGTACAGCCTCTCTCAGCCTGCTGTTTACCAGACAGACCAACACTGACTGGAGGAAGGTCTGGAGAATGACATTGAGACTAAGGACAACATTTTCCCTTTGAAAAACTGCACATAACTCTGCATAAAACATTCAATACTCACAATATTGTCGTGGCAATTCATTTTTGTAATTGGTGGCAATTGTATGTGTTTAAAGTAAACCTAAACTGTGGGAAAATGCAAGAAAAAATGTCAAAACTGTACATATTTTGTAAGTAGTTCAGCGCAGTGTTACGGAGGTAAAATGTCACCCTTGGTCTCAATGACATTGAGATAGAATAGTGTGGAGTTTTCCACCTGCGGAGAGAAACGGGCATGTTCACGAGTTCCTTTAGCTACAACATAAACATAGTAACATGATGCAAACAACAACAACATCTCCAAGACTAACGTGGGGGGAGTGACATGATGTGTCACCCTGGTAGTGGTCTGAAATGACTGATCCTCAATTTACAGCTATTAGTCTGTCTAGACTGGACCCAGCACCTCAGCCAGCCAAAGACAACCCTGCCAGAGGTGTTACTCCGGGACACACTGTGCACTTTAATGTTGCTAGAAACAGACTCATCACAGACCCATTGGGTTGACTGGGAATGTATGTTCTAGTAAATCTATTTCTACTTCTATTCTCCTCTCAAACAAGTCCCAGCGGTGCCTCCATTTAAGACACATTTTCTATTACACCATACCTGAATCCTATGTTCTTGGGAGCTTTAAAGAACTATTCAAGACATAGGCCTACAGTATAGGCTAATTACTCACTACCCCACAGAACCTATTCTGATTACGACATGAGAGAGGTGTTATGGACGGGGCCTGCCTAGTGTCAGAATGCAACATTCCTCTTCTGAGAGCCTCTCTGCCCCATCTCTCGCCTCATATCTCTTATAGTCTCCCTGACCTGTCCTATCCTCTCATATCCTGTCCTATCATGTTCTATCCTATCATGTCCTGTCCTGTCCTATCCTATCCTATCCAGTCCTATCCTGTCCTGTTCTATCGTATCCTGTCCTATCCTGACCTATCCTGCACTATCCTATCATGTTCTATCCTATCCTGTCCTGTCCAGTCCTATCCTGTCCTGTTCTATCGTATCCTGTCCTATCCTGTCCTATCCTATCATGTTCTATCCTATTATGTCCTGTCCTATCCTATCCTATCCTATCCAGTTCTATCGTATCCTGTCCTATCCTGACCTATCCTGCCCTATCCTATCATGTTCTATCCTATTATGTCCTGTCCTATCCTATCCTATCCTATCCTATCCTATCCTATCCTATCCTATCCTATCCAGTCCTATCCTGTCCTGTTCTATCGTATCCTGTCCTATCCTGACCTATCCTGCCCTATCCTATCATGTTCTATCCTATCCTATCCTGTCCTGTCCTGTCCAGTCCTATCTTGTCCTATCCTGTCATGTCCTATCATGTTCTATCTTGTCCTGTCCTATCCTATTCTATCCTGTTATGTCCTGTCCTATCCTTGTTCTGTCCTGTTCTATCCTATTCTGCCCTATCCGGTCCTGTTCTGTTCTGTCCTGCTCTATCCTGCCCTATTCTGCCCTATCCTGTCCTGTTCTGTCCTGCTCTATCCCATCCTATCCTGTCCAGTCCTATCCTGTCCTATCCTGTTCTATCCTATCTTGTCCTATCATGTCATGTCCTATCATGTTCTATCTTGTCCTGTCCTATCCTATTCTAGCCTGTCATGTCCTGTCCTATCCTTTCCTGTCCTATCCTGCCCTATCCTGACCTATCCTATCCCAGGCCTTCACTGATAGCTACCGAAAGCCAAAGTGCCAATGGAACCATGCAGCATTCCAGCACTCCATCTCAGAACACAGTGACCGTGACATCAGACAGCACTTAGAACCCCCAAAGCCCCATAATGCACCAGCACTCAAGATCAGGATAACTGACTGACTCAGTCATGTTTCCAGTGTTACAGAATACAAGGAGTGGGCAGTAGACATATACATGTATTAGATCAACATGTAGACAATACAATGATTATATTTTAGCCCTCACAGATGAGTGAATACATGCATAAAAAGTCATCAGGAATTCATTAGGAATTGTTTTACTTCCACCATTCCAGTAAATGAGTTCCTTTGCATTTAATGTAGTACTGTTTACATTTAAAAACCTGATGAAAATAAAGACTCGGCCTGGCTACTAAAGCATGATGACAGCAAGTAGCAGCCATGCACCAGAAAAAGACTAGACTGCTTCACTGGCTTTAAATAGTCCCACAGTCACAGAGACACATCTGTTTATAACAAGCCACCAGGCTCGCTCAGTGTTAGCCCATGTTTAGATGGGATGCCTGTGGCTGCTGCACCACACCCAGGGGAAGCCGTCACCAGAGTGTTGGATTTCAGATGTATGTTATAATAGCAGGATATTCTACACTATTGTACCCCTAGGAGAGATAGCACTACTGTAATCCCCTAGGAGAGATAGCACTATTGTAACCCCTTGGAGAGGTATACTAAACTACACTATACTAAACTACGCTATACTACACTATACTACACTACGCCACACTATACTATACATTATACTGTATGTACCATAGTCAACATCTCTTGTCACGATCCTCCTCTTGGAAATGATTGGACCAAAGCGCAGCGTGATGAGCGTACATTTATTTTTTATCAGAAATGAACGTCGCCAACAAAACAAGGAAACGACCGTGAGGCTTAACTTGGGCAAAAGTGCCACTAACAAAGATAACTACCCACAAATGCGAAAGGAAAAAAGGCTGCCTAAGTATGATTCCCAATCAGAGACAACAATAGACATCTGCTTCTGATTGAGAACTACACCCGGCCAAACACAAAGAAATAGAAAACATAGAAATAAAGAAACTAGAATGCCCACCCTAGTCACACCATGGCCTAACTAAAATAGAGAATAAAAGCCTCTCTATGAACAGGGCGTGAAAGGGCTCCGGACCTTTGGGGAGGGTCCCGGTGGGCTTCCTTTATGGCGGCGGCTTTGGTGCGGGACGTCGACCCCCCTCCGCCTATGGCTACCCTCACTTGGGTGGTGCCTCTGGTGCAGGGAACCTCGCCACCGACCCCGGACTGGGGACCCTCGCTGCGGGACCAGGCCTGGGAACCCTCGTCGCGGGCCCCGGACTGGGGACCCTCGTTGCGGGCCCCGGACTGGGAACCCTCATTGCGGGCCCCGGACTGGGGACCCTTGTTGCGGGCCCCGGACTGGGAACCCCTGTTACGGGCACGGACTGGGGACCCTCGTTGCGGGCCCCGGACTGGGGACCCTCGCTGGAGGCTTCGTGCCATGGATCATCACTGGAGGCTTCGTGCCATGGATCATCACTGGAGGCTTCGTGCCATGGATCATCACTGGAGGCTTCGTGTCATGGATCATCACTGAAGGCTTTGCATACCCACTTCATCCCGGCACGTCCGAGGCGCTGACACAGGACGCACTGGGCTGTGCAGGCGCCTTGGAGACACCTTGCGCAGAGCCGGCGCAGGATACACTGGACCGTGCAGGCGCACCGGATGTCTGGAGCACCGGAGGTCTGGAGTGCAGAACTAGCACAACTCGTCCTGGCTGGATACCCCCTGTAGCTCGGCAAGTGCGGGGAGCTGGAACAAGCCGCACTGGGCTGTGCTGGTGAACCGGGGACACCGTGCGTAGAGCTGGCGCAGGATAACCTGGGCCGAAGAGACGCACTGGAGGCCAGGAGCGCAGAGCCGGCACCATCCGTTCTGGCTGGATGCCCACTCTAGCCCGGCCGATGCGGGGAGCTGGAATATAGCGTACCGGGCTATGAGTTGGCACTGGAGACACCGTGCGCTTTACCGCATAATACGGTGCCTGCCTAGTTACTCTTTCCTTAAGGTAAGCACGAGGAGGTGGCTCAAGTCTATAACCGGACTTCGCCAATCTTACTCCGCCAATCCCCACATTTTATGGGGGGGATGCCTCTCGGGCTTCCGTGCTAGCCGTGACCCCTCGTAACGCTGGGCCCCCTTTCTAGCTGCCTCCGCCTTCCTAGCTGCATCCACATGTTTCCATGGGAGGCGATCCATTCCGGCCAGGGTCTCCTCCCACGGCCAGGATACTCTGACGTGCAGGATGTCCTCCCATGTCCAGTCCTCCTGAACACGCTGTTTGGTCACAATCCTCCTCCTGGAAATGACTGGACCAAAGCGCAGCGTGATGAGCGTACATTTCTTTTTTATTGGAAATTAATGTCGCCAACTAAACAACAAAACAAGGAAACGACCGTGAAGCTTAACTTGGGCAATAATGCCACTAACAAAGATAACTACCCACAAATGCAAAAGGAAAAAAGGCTGCCTAAGTATGATTCCCAATCAGAGACAACGATAGACAGCTGCCTCTGGTTGCGAACCACACCTGGCCAAACACAAAGAAATAGAAAACATAGAAATAAAGAAACTGGAATGCTCTCCCTAGTCACACCGTGACTAGGCGTGACATCTCTGTTCATTATACTGTATGTACCATAGTCAACATCTCTGTTCATTATACTGTATGTACCATAGTCAACATCTCTGTTCATTATACTCTTTGTACCATAGTCTGGGAAGATGCAGACACAGTAATGTCAGAACTTGAGTCAATAAAATTAACAAGGTGTAAATATATCACACAGTATTTGTGTTCAGCTTGTCAATACCCCACATGGAAAGATGTTAGCATGCATTGGGAGACCTTGTTCTTTTTTAAAATCAGAATTGTTTCCCTGTATGATTTTATGCAAATAATCTGAATGTTTCTAGACCTCACTTGACAGTGCAGTCTTTATCCTGCAGGTCTGTGCCAAGCTTTCAACCATATATGCCTGTAGACCAGAGAGTTTTACTCCGCCCCAAGAGCTACAGGGTTTTCACATTGCACATTACCAATGGGAATCACATTGGGATTAATCACAAATATAGATTGAATGAACTATATCCTGTCGTTTGTACCTCAGAGATCACAAGTAGGAATCTGAAAGTATCTCTGCCAATATGTATTTGTTGTGTGTGTGTGTGTGTGTGTGTGTGTGTGTGTGTGTGTGTGTGTGTGTGTGTGTGTGTGTGTGTGTGTGTGTGTGTGTGTGTGTGTGTGTGTGTGTGTGTGTGTGTGTGTGTGTGTGCATGTGCACGATTGACCATTGGAGTGTGGAGAGGAGGTCAATATAAATATGCATTAAACAGATTTCCAATGCCCCGCAAGGTTGAAACAAACTAAATTGGAATATGGTCAATGTTGACTCCTCCAACCATCCTGTCCATCCTCTGCAGCTCTTATGAATAGTGGAAGAGACTAATTAGTTTGGTGCAGATTTTAATTTACACACGGTTTCTTTCAGGCTGATAAATCAGGCCACTGGAGATAAGACCCTTTTAATTGAATAGCTGCCCAGAGACATGGAATGCTTACTCTGGAACATTCGGAAAAGTTTTCCAGGGAAAATATTGATGCTGGGTCGAAAGTGAGAGAGCAGAGTGAACAATCTAACCCCCCGCTCGCCCGAGTGTGCAAGTGGTGGTAGAGGTGGTGGAGGTGGTGGTAGAGGTGGTGGTAGTGGTGGTGGTAGTGGTGCTGGTAGAGGTGGTGGAGGTGGTGGTAGTGGTGGTGGTGGCAGTGGTGGTAGTGATGGCAGTGGTGGTGGTAGTGAGGGTGGTAGTGGTGGTGGTAGTGGTGGTGGTGGTGGTGGTGGTGGTAGTGGTGGTGGTAGTAGTGGTGGTGGCAGTGGTGGTAGTGATGGCAGTGGTGGTGGTAGTGGTGGTGGTAGTAGTAGTGGTGGTAGTGGTGGTAGTAGTGGCGGAGGTGGTGGTAGTAGTGGTGGTAGTCGTGGTGGTGGTAGTGTTAGTGGTGGTAGTTGTGGTGGTGGTAGTGGTGGTGGTGGCAGTGAGAGGGGATGATGGTAGTGATGGTAGTGGTGGTGGTGGTAGTGGTGGTGGTAGTGGTAGTGCTGGTGGTAGTGGTGGTGGTGGTGGTGGCAGTGAGAGGTGATGATGGTAGTGATGGTAGTGGTAGTGCTGGTAGTGGTTGTGGTGGTAGTGGTGGTGGTAGTGGTGCTGGTAGAGGTGGTGGAGGTGGTGGTAGTGGTGGTGGTGGCAGTGGTGGTAGTGATGGCAGTGGTGGTGGTAGTGGTAGTAGTGGTAGTGATAGTGATGGTGGTGATGGTAGTGGCAGTGGTTGTGGGGGTAGTGGTAGTGCTGGTTGTAGTGGTGGTGGTGGTGGTAGTGGTGGCAGTGAGAGGTGATGATGGTAGTGATTTATGGTAGTGGTAGTGATGGTAGTGGTGGTGGTGGTGGTGGTGGTGGTGGTAGTGATAGTGGTTGTGGTGGTGGTGGTAGTGATAGTGATGGTGGTGATGGTAGTGGTAGTGATAGTGGTGGTGGTGGTAGTAGTAGTGTTGGTGGTGGTAGTGGCAGTGAGAGGTGGAAGTGGTGGTGACTATGGTAGTGATGTTAGTGGTAGTGGTGGTGGTAGTGGTAGTGATGGTGGTGGTAGTAGTAGTGGTGAGGTAGTAGAGGTAGTGATGGTGATGGTATTGAAGGTTGTAGTGGTGGTGGTAGTAGTAGTGGTGGTGGTAGTAGTGGAGGTTGTGATGGTGGTGGTAGTGGTGGTGGTGGTGGAGGTAGTAGTGGTGGTGGTAGAGGAGGTTGTGATGGTGGTGGTAGTTGTGGTGGTGGTGGTGTTGATGTTAGTGGAGGTGGTGGTGGTAGTGGTGACAGTAGTAGTGGTGGTGGTAGTGGTGGTGGTAGTGGTGGTGGTAGAGGAGGTTGTGATGGTGGTGG
>NC_088240.1:84907725-85055961 GCF_036934945.1 Oncorhynchus masou masou
TCAGGATAATAACCTCACACTCAACGTCAACAAAACTAAGGAGATGATTGTGGACTTCAGGAAACAGCAGAGGGAACACCCCCCTATCCACATCGATGGAACAGTAGCGGAGAGGGTAGTAAGTTTTAAGTTCCTCGGCATACACATCACAGACAAACTGAATTGGTCCACCATCGAGAACATCCTGGCGGGCTGTATCACCGCCTGGTATGGCAACTGCTCCGCCCGCAACCGTAAGGCTCTCCAGAGGGTAGTGAGGTCTGCACAACGCATCACCGGGGGCAAACTACCTGCCCTCCAGGACACCTACACCACCCGATGTCACAGGAAGGCCATAAAGATCATCAAGGACAACAACCACCCGAGCCACTGCCTGTTCACCCCGCTATCATCCAGAAGGCGAGGTCAGTACAGGTGCATCAAAGCTGGGATCGAGAGACTGAAAAACAGCTTCTATCTCAAGGCCGTCAGACTGTTAAACAGCCACCACTAACATTGAGTGGCTGCTGCCAACACACTGACTCAACTCCAGCCACTTTAATAATGGGAATTGATGGGAAATGATGGGAAATATATCACTAGCCACTTTAAACAATGCTACCTAATATAATGTTTACATACCCTACATTATTCATCTCATATGTATACGTATATACTGTACTCTATATCATCTACTGCTTCTTTATGTAATACATGTATCACTAGCCACTTTAACTATGCCACTTTGTTTACATACTCATCTCATATGTATATACTGTACTCAATACCATCTACTGAATCTTGCCTATGCTGCTCTGTACCATCACTCATTCATATATCTTTATGTACATATTCTTTATCCCCTTACACTTGTGTATTAGTATTTTGGAATTGTTAGTTAGATTACTTGTTTGTTATTACAGAATTGTCGGAACTAGAAGCACAAGCATTTCGCTACACTTGCATTAACATCTGCTAACCATGTGTATGTGACAAATAAAATTTGATTTGATTTGGTGGTGGTAGTAGTAGTGTTGGTGGTGGTTGTGGTGGTAGTAGTCGTGGTGGTGGTGGTGGTGGTAGTAGTAGTGGTGGTGGTGGTTGTGGTGGTAGTAGTAGTGGTAGTGATGGTTAGCTCAGGCCTAGTTTGTCATAGGCTAAAGGATGATTTAGTGTGTGAGAGATAGGCGGTACCCTATCAATACCTGTACTTGTCACATGGGTATGTCCCAAATGACACCCTATTCCCTATATTGTGTAGTACTACAGAAGGGACCTTGTCAAAAGTAATACAGTGCATCATATAGGGAAGAGGTAATAGGCTGCCATTTAGGACACATCCATGGTGGAACTGCTAGGGCTAGTAGTGATCATTGAATCAGGGTTGAGTGAAGAAGCTAGAAGGGGATGATTTTGAGGTGAGAATGATATGAAGTGCAATGGGTATAAGAAATATCATAACAGGAATCCAAAGGATATGAGTTATTATTTCATGTGCAATGAGTCATTAACCATCAACCATAGATTGATGATATCACAATAGTCCGCTAAGACAATCTTCTTTTACCAGATGATTGGATGATCACATCTGGACTTCAGTGCTCACTCACACTTATCACCAGTGCTGGACACTCCAACACTCAGACATCATTTACAAACAAAGCATGTGTGTTTAGTGAGTCCGTCAGATCAGAGGCAGTAGGGATGACCAGGGATGTTCTCTTGATAAGTGTGTGAATTGGACCATTTTCCTGTCCTGCTAAGCATTCAAAATGTGCTAAGCATTCTAAATGAGTACTTTTGGGTGTCAGGGAAAATGTATAGAGTAAAAAGTTCATGATTATCTTTAGGAATGTAGTGGAGTAAAACTAAAAGTAGTCAAAAAATATAAATAGTAAAGTAAAGTATTTTTACTTAAGTACTTTCCTCCACTGCTTATCACAGCACACATTAACAGAACTAGAGTTAGAGTTTTAAAGGTAATTCACGGTTGAGCCGGAATGTGGAATGCGCAGCATCAATTATTATCAATCTCAGAATGCGATCTGAGAACGTTGGGGAAAATGTTTTTAAAGGCCATCGTCAGCTAGCTATACAGTGCTCTGCCCTATAGCATGCCTTAGATTGGGGCGGCAGGGTAGCCTAGTGGTTAGAGCATTGGACTAGAAACTGCAAGGTTGTAAGGTTCAAATCCCTGAGCTGACAAGGTACAAATCTGTTGTTCTGCCCCTGAACAGGCAGTTAACCCACTGTTCTTAGGCTGTCATTGAAAATAAGAATTTGTTCTAAACTGTCTTGCCTAGTTAAATAAAGGTAAAAAAAAATAGATTGAATCCCAGCCTTTCAATCTTTAACCTTGCTGGCCTGTGTTTATTTTCTCCCTGAGTGCTGTTAAGACAATGGTCTGGTCTAGCGGTGCACTGTCTGTTCACAGAGCCTAATTGGCCACAGCTTTGTTTGTACTGCAGTTGTTGAGAATTCATTTGGTGCATCGTGTATCCTCTCTCTCCCTGGTTGCTGACAATCTGCAGGGCTGCAGACAGTCCCACGCTCTAATCTCCTTAGAAGTACTCAGCAGAATGCAGCTAGCTAGCGCCCTAGTGCATATTCAGTTAGGGCAGTGCTGCTGTGTGGAAAGCAAGCTAGCTAGCTCACAGCCTGCCTGCTGCCAGTTTTTAACCGCTTTGTTCCAACCTCGGGGAAACTCCAGTGGTTAGGTGACTGTAGGCAGGTCTCTCATGTGGAAACATTAAACAGAGTTAAAAAAACAGTTTCCTCCTTAAATATTTGTGCTCTTCTCCTTCCTTGTTAGTGTTTCATCTTCCTTTCCAGAATTACTCTTGGACTACTTTAGAAGTGGATACATATGATACTCATTCATCTAACACAGATTATGTTCTTTTATGTACAGATGTAGGATCATAATTTGACCTATGTCTTATATTGTTTGACAGAACAGCAACAGAACATTTGAACGTTTAGTCCATAATGTTGCTTGATCGGTGCTAAGGCTATTAGCTGGACATATGTAGGTGCAATGTTGTTAATATAAAAAGTGCAATACAGTTAATATAACCATGTGTTAGTGTGGGTTTTCAGTGAATTTATGTAAATCACAAAGCTCATCTGCATTTCCTGTGGTTCTCAGCAACAAAAGAGTGATCAAATGAAGATCCTACAGCTGTACAACACTTTGATGTTTGTGACATGGTATGCGCGACCTAAGGCAATAGCTTCTTTATCTACAGTGTATGCTGAATATCTCTAATGAAAGTAGTGGCTAATATGATAGGGACGTGACCGGTCACTTGATAGCAACATGCATAGCAACCAGACCTTGAAGACAAGCAAAACAAAACTGTCAAATGCATTGTATATTTTCTCCTCTAATTAGTTAGGGATGTACATACTGTAGGAACAGCAAAGGTGTCTCCATTGACGTTACAATGTCAACAAATGTGTTTCTCACAGATCACAGTGTTAGTGTAAATGACTTGAATTAAAAGAAAGTAGAAGAGAGGACTCTGTCCTTTCAGCAGCAGTAGTTGACCCATCCAACTTTTATGGTGGATTTTCTTGGTTTTAATTTTAAAAGAGTACCATCTGGGATGTGATTTCCAAAGCCAGGCCGGGCCCGGCAGTCTAAAAGAAGCCCTGTAATTACTAAAAACTGGTTAGCCACCGTCTACCACAGCTCCTCGCAGGACCACCATTTACTGGAAATCCAGCCCCAAGCCCCAAGCAACCCCAGCCCCAGCCCACAACTTCAGCCTCAGCCCAAGATACAGCTCCCCAGCCCCGGCCCCAGCTACAGCTCCCCAGCCCCAGCTACAGCCCCAGCTACAGCTCCCCAGCCCCAGCTACAGCTCCCCAGCCCCAGCTACAGCTCCCCAGCCCCAGCTACAGCCCCAGCTACAGCCCCAGCTACAGCCCCAGCACAGTCTCCCCAGCCCCAGCTACAGCTCCCCAGCCCCAGCTACAGCTCCCCAGCCCCAGCTACAGCTCCCCAGCCCCAGATACAGCTCCCCAGCCCCAGCTACAGCTCCCCAGCCCCAGCTACAGCTCCCCAGCCTTAGCCCCAGCCCCAGCTACAGCCCCAGCTACAGCCCCAGCACAGTCTCCCCAGCCCCAGCTACAGCTCCCCAGCCCCAGCTACAGCTCCCCAGCCCCAGCTACAGCTCCCCAGCCCCAGATACAGCTCCCCAGCCCCAGCTACAGCTCCCCAGCCCCAGCTACAGCTCCCCAGCCCCAGCCCCAGCTACAGCTCCCCAGCCCCAGCTACAGCTCCCCAGCCCCAGCTACAGCTCCCCAGCCCCAGCTACAGCTCCCCAGCCCCAACCCCAGCTACAGCTCCCCAGCCCCAGCTACAGCTCCCCAGCCCCAGCTACAGCCCCAGCTACGGCTCCCCAGCCCCAGCACCAGCTCCCCAGCCCCAGCTACAGCTCCCCACAGCTCCAGCTACGGCTCCCCAGCCCCAGCTACAGCTCCCCAGCCCCAGCTACAGCTCCCCAGCCCCAGCTACGGCTCCCCAGCCCCAGCTACAGCTCCCCAGCCCCAGCTACAGCTCCCCAGCCCCAGCTCCCCAGCCCCAGCTACAGCTCCCCAGCCCCAGCTACAGCTCCCCAGCCACAGCTACGGATCCCCAGCCCCAGCCCCAGCTCCCCAGCCCCAGCTACAGCTCCCCAGCCCCAGCTACGGCTCCCCAGCCCCAGCTACAGCTCCCCAGCCCCAGCCCCAGCTCCCCAGCCCCAGCTACAGCTCCCCAGCCACAGCTACGGCTCCCCAGCCCCAGCTAAAGCCCCAGCTACAGCTCCCCAGCCACAGCTACGGCTCCCCAGCCCCAGCTACAGCCCCAGCTACAGCTCCCCAGCCACAGCTACAGCTCCCCAGCCACAGCTACAGCTCCCCAGCCCCAGCTACAGCTCCCCAGCCCCAGCTACAGCTCCCCAGCCACAGCTACGGCTCCCCAGCCACAGCTACAGCCCCAGCTACGGCTCCCCAGCCCCAGCCCCAGCTACAGCTCCCCAGCCCCAGCTACATCCCCAGCTACAGCTCCCCAGCCCCAACCCCAGCTACAGCTCCCCAGCCCCAGCTACGGCTCCCCAGCCCCAGCTACAGCCCCAGCTACAGCTCCCCAGCCCCAGCCCCAGCTACAGCTCCCCAGCCCCAGCTACAGCTCCCCAGCCCCAGCTACAGCTCCCCAGCCCCAGCCCCAGCTACAGGTCCCCAGCCCCAGCTACAGCTCCCCAGCCCCAGCTACAGCTCCCCAGCCCCAGCTACAGCTCCCCAGCACCAACCCCAGCTACAGCTCCCCAGCCCCAGCCCCCAGCCCCAGCTACAGCTCCCCAACACCAGCTACAGCTCCCCAGCCCCAACCCCAGCTACAGCTCCCCAGCCCCAGCTTCAGCTCCCCAGGCCCAACCCCAGTTACAGCTCCCCAGCCCCAGCTACAGCTCCCCAGCCCCAGCCCCAGCTACAGCTCTCCAGCCCGAACCCCAGCTACAGCTCCCCAGCCCCAGCTACAGCTCCCCAGGCCCAACCCCAGCTACAGCTCCCCAGCCCCAGCTACAGCTCCCCAGCTCCAACACCAGCTACAGCCCCCCAGCCCCAGCTAGAGCTCCCCAACCCTAGTTACAGCTCCCCAGCCCCAACCCCAGCTACAGCTCCCCAGCCCCAGCTACAGCTCGCCAGCCCCAGCTACAGCTCCCCAGCCCCAGCTACAGCTCCCCAACCCCAGTTACAGCTACCCAGCCCCAACCCCAGCTACAGCTCCCCAGCAACAGCTCCAGCTCCCCAGCCCCAGCTACAGCTCCCCAGCCCCAGTTACAGCTCCCCAGCCCCAACCCCATCTACAGCTCCCCAGCCCCAACCCCAGCTAAGGCCCCCCAGCCCCAGCTACAGCTCCCCAACCCCAGTTACAGCTCCCCAGCCCCAACCCCAGCTACAGCTCCCCAACCCCAGCTACAGCTCGCCAGCCCCAGCTACAGCTCCCCAGCTACAGCTGCAGCTCCCCAGCCCCAACCACAGCTACAGCTCCCCAGCGACAGCTACAGCTCCCCAGCCCCAGCTACAGCTCCCCAGCCCCAGCTACAGCCACCCAGCCTCAGCCCCAGCTACAGCTCCCCAGCCCCAGCTACAGCTCCCCAGCTACATCTCACCTGCCCCAACTACAGCTCCCTAGCCCCATATACAGCTCCCCAGCCTCAGCCCCAGCTACAGCTCCCCAGCTACAGCTCCCCAGCCCCAGCTACAGCTCCCCAGCCCCAGCTACAGCTCACCATCCCCAGCTACAGCTCCCCAGCTACAGCCCCCTAGCCCCAGCTACAGCTCCCACGCCCCAGCTACAGCTCCCCAGCCCCAGCCCCAGCTACAGCTCCCCAGCCCCAGCTACAGCTCCTCAGTCCCATTCCCAGCTACAGGTCCCCACAGGTCCCCAGCTACAGGTCCCCAGCTACAGGTCCCCAGCTACAGGTCCCCAGTCCCAGCTACAGGTCCACAGCTACAGGTCCCCAGCCCCAGCTACAGGTCCCCAGCCTTAGCCCCAGCTACAGCTCCCCAGCCCCAGCTACAGTTCCCCAGCCTTAGCCCCAGCCCCAGCTACAGCTCTCCAGCCCCAGATACAGCTCCCCAGCCCCAGCTACAGCTCCCCAGCCCCAGCTACAGCTCGCCAGCCTCAGCCCCAGCTACAGCTCCCCAGCCCCAGCTACAGCTCCCCAGCTACATCTCCCCTGCCCCAGCTACAGCTCCCTAGCCCAAGCTACAGCTCCCCAGCTTAAGCCCCAGCTACAGCTCCCCAGCCCCAGCTACAGCTCCCCAGCCTTAGCCCCAGCTACAGCTCACCAGCCCCAGCTACAGCTCCCCAGCCCCAAACCCAGCTACAGCTCCCCAGCCCCAGCTACAGCTCACCATCCCCAGCTACAGCTCCCCAGCTACAGCCCCCTAGCCCCAGCCCCAGCTACAGCTCCTCAGCCCCAGCTACAGCTCCTCAGTCCCAGCTACAGGTCCCCAGCTACAGGTCCCCAGCCCCAGCTACAGGTCCCCAGCCTTAGCCCCAGCCCCAGCTACAGCTCACCAGCCCCAGCTACAGTTCCCCAGCCTTAGCCCCAGCCCCAGCTACAGCTCACCAGCCCCAGCTACAGTTCCCCAGCCTTAGCCCCAGCCCCAGCTACAGCTCCCCAGCCCCAGCTACTGGTCCCCAGCCCCATATACAGCTCCCCAGCCCCAGCTACAGCTCCCCAGCCCCAGCTACAGGTCCCCAGCCCCAGCTACAGGTCCCCAGCCCCAGCCCCAGCCCCAGGTACAGCTCCCCAGCCCCAGCTACAGCTCCTCAGCCCCATTCCCAGCTACAGCTCCCCAGCCCCAACTACAGCTCCTCAGTCCCAGCTACAGCTCCCCAGCCCCATTCCCAGCTACAGCTCCCCAGCCCCAACTACAACTCCTCAGTCCCAGCTACAGCTCCTCAGCCCCATTCCCAGCTACAGCTCCCCAGCCCCAACTACAGCTCCTCAGTCCCAGCTACAGCTCCCCAGCCCCATTCCCAGCTACAGCTCCCCAGCCCCAACTACAGCTCCTCAGTCCCAGCTACAGCTCCCCAGCCCCATTCCCAGCTACAGCTCCCCAGCCCCAACTACAGCTCCTCAGTCCCAGCTACAGCTCCCCAGCCCCAACTACAGCTCCTCAGTCCCAGCTACAGCTCCCCAGCCCCATTCCCAGCTACAGCTCCCCAGCCCCAACTACAGCTCCTCAGTCCCAGCTACAGCTCCCCAGCCCCATTCCCAGCTACAGCTCCCCAGCCCCAACTACAGCTCCTCAGTCCCAGCTACAGCTCCTCAGCCCCATTCCCAGCTACAGCTCCCCAGCCCCAACTACAGCTCCTCAGTCCCAGCTACAGCTCCCCAGCCCCATTCCCAGCTACAGCTCCCCAGCCCCAACTACAGCTCCTCAGCCCCAGGTACAGCTCCCCAGCCCCAGCTACAGGTCCCCAGCCCCATTCCCAGCTACAGCTCCCCAGCCCCAACTACAGCTCCTCAGTCCCAGCTACAGCTCCCCAGCCCCATTCCCAGCTACAGGTCCCCAGCTACAGGTCCCCAGCTACAGGTCCCCAGTCCCAGCTACAGGTCCCCAGCCCCAGCTACAGGTCCCCAGCCTTAGCCCCAGCCCCAGCTACAGCTCACCAGCCCCAGCTACAGCTCCCCAGCCCCAACTACAGCTCCTCAGTCCCAGCTACAGCTCCCCAGCCCCATTCCCAGCTACAGCTCCCCAGCCCCAACTACAGCTCCTCAGTCCCAGCTACAGCTCCCACGCCCCAGCTACAGCTCCCCAGCCCCAGCTACAGCTCCCCAGCCCCAGCTACAGCTCCTCAGTCCCATTCCCAGCTACAGGTCCCCAGCTACAGGTCCCCAGCTACAGGTCCCCAGTCCCAGCTACAGGTCCACAGCTACAGGTCCCCAGCCCCAGCTACAGGTCCCCAGCCTTAGCCCCAGCTACAGCTCCCCAGCCCCAGCTACAGTTCCCCAGCCTTAGCCCCAGCCCCAGCTACAGCTCTCCAGCCCCAGATACAGCTCCCCAGCCCCAGCTACAGCTCCCCAGCCCCAGCTACAGCTCGCCAGCCTCAGCCCCAGCTACAGCTCCCCAGCCCCAGCTACAGCTCCCCAGCTACAGGTCCCCTGCCCCAGCTACAGCTCCCTAGCCCAAGCTACAGCTCCCAAGCTTAAGCCCCAGCTACAGCTCCCCAGCCCCAGCTACAGCTCCCCAGCCTTAGCCCCAGCTACAGCTCACCAGCCCCAGCTACAGCTCCCCAGCCCCAAACCCAGCTACAGCTCCCCAGCCCCAGCTACAGCTCACCATCCCCAGCTACAGCTCCCCAGCTACAGCCCCCTAGCCCCAGCCCCAGCTACAGCTCCTCAGCCCCAGCTACAGCTCCTCAGTCCCAGCTACAGGTCCCCAGCTACAGGTCCCCAGCCCCAGCTACAGGTCCCCAGCCTTAGCCCCAGCCCCAGCTACAGCTCACCAGCCCCAGCTACAGTTCCCCAGCCTTAGCCCCAGCCCCAGCTACAGCTCCCCAGCCCCAGCTACTGGTCCCCAGCCTTATCCCCAGCCCCAGCTACAGCTCCCCAGCCCCAGCTACTGGTCCCCAGCCCCATATACAGCTCCCCAGCCCCAGCTACAGCTCCCCAGCCCCAGCTACAGGTCCCCAGCCCCAGCTACAGGTCCCCAGCCCCAGCCCCAGCCCCAGGTACAGCTCCCCAGCCCCAGCTACAGCTCCTCAGCCCCATTCCCAGCTACAGCTCCCCAGCCCCAACTACAGCTCCTCAGTCCCAGCTACAGCTCCCCAGCCCCATTCCCAGCTACAGCTCCCCAGCCCCAACTACAGCTCCTCAGTCCCAGCTACAGCTCCTCAGCCCCATTCCCAGCTACAGCTCCCCAGCCCCAACTACAGCTCCTCAGTCCCAGCTACAGCTCCCCAGCCCCATTCCCAGCTACAGCTCCCCAGCCCCAACTACAGCTCCTCAGTCCCAGCTACAGCTCCCCAGCCCCATTCCCAGCTACAGCTCCCCAGCCCCAACTACAGCTCCTCAGTCCCAGCTACAGCTCCCCAGCCCCAACTACAGCTCCTCAGTCCCAGCTACAGCTCCCCAGCCCCATTCCCAGCTACAGCTCCCCAGCCCCAACTACAGCTCCTCAGTCCCAGCTACAGCTCCCCAGCCCCATTCCCAGCTACAGCTCCCCAGCCCCAACTACAGCTCCTCAGTCCCAGCTACAGCTCCTCAGCCCCATTCCCAGCTACAGCTCCCCAGCCCCAACTACAGCTCCTCAGTCCCAGCTACAGCTCCCCAGCCCCATTCCCAGCTACAGCTCCCCAGCCCCAACTACAGCTCCTCAGCCCCAGGTACAGCTCCCCAGCCCCAGCTACAGCTCCCCAGCCCCATTCCCAGCTACAGCTCCCCAGCCCCAACTACAGCTCCTCAGTCCCAGCTACAGCTCCCCAGCCCCATTCCCAGCTACAGGTCCCCAGCTACAGCTCCCCAGCTACAAGTCCCCAGTCCCAGCTACAGGTCCCCAGCCCCAGCTACAGGTCCCCAGCCTTAGCCCCAGCCCCAGCTACAGCTCACCAGCCCCAGCTACAGCTCCCCAGCCCCAACTACAGCTCCTCAGTCCCAGCTACAGCTCCCCAGCCCCATTCCCAGCTACAGCTCCCCAGCCCCAACTACAGCTCCTCAGTCCCAGCTACAGCTCCTCAGCCCCATTCCCAGCTACAGCTCCCCAGCCCCAACTACAGCTCCTCAGTCCCAGCTACAGCTCCCCAGCCCCATTCCCAGCTACAGGTCCCCAGCCCCAACTACAGCTCCTCAGTCCCAGCTACAGCTCCCCAGCCCCATTCCCAGCTACAGCTCCCCAGCTACAGGTCCCCAGCTACAGGTCCCCAGTCCCAGCTACAGGTCCCCAGCCCCAACTACAGGTCCCCAGCCTTAGTCCCAGCCCCAGCTACAGCTCACCAGCCCCAGCTACAGCTCCCCAGCCCCAACTACAGCTCCTCAGTCCCAGCTACAGCTCCCCAGCCCCATTCCCAGCACCTCCTCCTCTTCCTCCTCCTGATCCCATGGAAGAAAACAACATGAGCCATGCCACTGCAAGAAACTGGATTCAGACATCATTGTCAGACAAAGGAAAGTGAACGACTGTTTCCAATACATATTTGCAGTAGATTCAATTACCAATAATTTGTTTCCCTCTGTCTCTGTCTTTCACAGATGGCAATGCTGTCGTGTAGGAGAGGTAGATTGTATTAGCAACAGGGAGAGATTTGACAGTGTGCGCACTGACTGCTCATGGACTGGATTCTGTGCCAAAAGGCTTGATTTATCCTCCTGGATCCCAAATTCAAAACATAACACTTCAGCCTGCCAGCATATAAACCGGGAGTGGAAATTAAGGCCATGCTTTAAAAATCATGGGAAACCATCACTCAAGTAAACAAGAAATCTGTAAACAAGGAGAGATATAATTCCAGTTTATTATAACAACATTTAGTCACATTATAATCTAGAATACTGTATAATAGGCAGTTAATTTGTAAGGATTTATCAGTTAATCTTTCAAGGATTTATGTATACAGCTATCTAACATTTTAAGAAGATTAAACTTTTCATTTCATACAGTTTTAAATTAAACATCCCAATTGAGACCAAATTAATTCACCCATCATTTGATCTCAAAACCAAATGAAATGCCAGTACTGTGTATGATACAATCAAGGGACTTCCCAGCATAGACTATGTCTGACGAGGCCTCAGTAACAGCAGACAGAACTAACCTAAAGAGGCCATCTGTTGACCTGAGCCTAGCTACTCAGCTCATATATAAACAAACCTGTCTTGTGCTCTGATGGAGTCCTCCACACCAGACCTGGGTTCAAATAGCATTTATTTTCTTTCAAGTACTTTGAGCGTTTGATTGAGGCTGCCTGATGTGCCAGCCAGGTGGGTGGGGTTCCCAGTTTTGGGACTATTCCATTTGTTCCTTTGCACCATCCATTGAAGCTCAATTAAAATCATGTACAAGCTAAAAGAGGGAGACAGTGGAAACTTAGGTAGCAACAGACAGACAGAGACCTACAGTACAGTATAGATACCCAGGTAGCAACAGACAGACAGAGACCTACAGTACAGTATAGATACCCAGGTAGCAACAGACAGACAGAGACCTACAGTACAGTATAGATACCCAGGTAGCAACAGACAGACAGAGACCTACAGTACAGTATAGATACCCAGGTAGCAACAGACAGACAGAGACCTACAGTACAGTATAGATACCCAGGTAACACCAGACAGACAGAGACCTACAGTACAGTATAGATACCCAGGTAGCAACAGACAGACAGAGACCTACAGTACAGTATAGATACCCAGGTAGCAACAGACAGACAGAGACCTACAGTACAGTATAGATACCCAGGTAGCAACAGACAGACAGAGACCTACAGTACAGTATAGATACCCAGGTAGCAACAGACAGACAGAGACCTACAGTACAGTATAGATACCCAGGTAGCAACAGACAGACAGAGACCTACAGTACAGTATAGATACCCAGGTAGCAACAGACAGACAGAGACCTACAGTACAGTATAGATACCCAGGTAGCAACAGACAGACAGAGACCTACAGTACAGTATAGATACCCAATTAGCAACAGACAGACAGAGACCTACAGTACAGTATAGATACCCAGGTAGCAACAGACAGACAGAGACCTACAGTACAGTATAGATACCCAGGTAGCAACAGACAGACAGAGACCTACAGTACAGTATAGATACCCAGGTAGCAACAGACAGACAGAGACCTACAGTACAGCATAGATACCCAGGTAGCAACAGACAGACAGAGACCTACAGTACAGTATAGATACCCAGGTAGCAGCAGACCTCTAATCCTAACAGATGGGTCACGATGAGCCCCATACGTCTAGCTAATAGCTTCCCTCTGACGTCAACCTAACCTGCAGTACCTCAGCTTGCTGCCTTATCCCACTCCCCAGCACGTCACCTGGAAGGTTTCCATCCATCTCCGAAACGGAACCTGGGGAACCATCAACCATCTGATCCTGGGGCCCCCTATATCCCAGGTTTGGCAATGCTTGGATAGGTCAGGTCAGGTCAGGTTGGGGGGAGGTGGGAATGTTGTAGAGGCACCTGGGTAGTGACAGAGGCACCGGAGCGTGGCATATTGTCAGCCTGGGTGGCGTGGTCAGGGACGGGGCGGCGCAGGGTCAGGTGTGTGCCATGCCATGCCAGCCTAAACCATGGCCCTCAGATGAAGGACCTCTTGGATAGAAAATGGAACCCCTGAGGAGTGTCTGTTCATTTTGTTTTGATGTTGCTTTACCTTGAGCAAAACTCAAATATAATGAACGCATCTTGAATGCTCAGGGAGACATGATCTCTAAAGGGATTATCATGATCACTTTTAGAGTTACAAAATAAACACATTTTCCACTCAAGTTTGGAGAAATATAGTTTAAATCTATATCTTAGCCAATCATACTCTATGACAGCAATGGGGATCACAAATCATCATTTTGTCCAGAACTGGGAGAATATCTCTGATATTCACCTCTCATCCTCAGCAGACCAGGTTTCGGCCCAAAGGCACCCTATTCCCTATACAGGGCATTCGGAAAGTTTTCAGACCCCTTGACTTTTTCCACATTTTGTTACATTACAGCCTTATTCTAAAACGAAAATGTATTGAAAAATATGAAATTGTTTTTTCCCCCCTCATCAATCTACACACAATACCCCATAATGACAAAGCAAAAAGATGGTTTTAGAAATGTTTGCTAACGTATATTTACAAAAACTGAAATATCACATTTACACAAGTATTCAGACACTTTACTCAGTGCTTTGTTGAAGCACCTTTGGCAGCGATTACAGCATTGAGTCTTCTTGTGTATGACACTACAAGCTTGGCACACCTGTATTTGGGGAGTTTCTCCGATTCTTCATGGTAGATCTTCTCAAGCTCTGTCAGGTTGGGTGAGGAGCTTCACTGCACAGCTATTTTTCGGTCTCTCCAGAGACGTTCGATCGGGTTAAAGTCCGGGCTCTGGCTGGGCCACTCAAGGACATTGAGAGACTTGTTCTGAAGCCACTCCTGCGTTGTCTTGGCTGTGTTCTTAGGCTTGTTGTCCTGTTGGAAGGTGAACCTTTGCACCAGTCTGAGGTCCTGAGCATTTTGGAGAAGGTTTTCATCAAGGATCTCTCTGTACTTTGCTCCGTTCATCTCCCCTCAATCATGACTGGTCTCCCAGTCCCTGCTGCTGAAAAATATCCCCACAGCACGCTTCACCGTAGGGATGGTGGCAGGTTTCCTCCAGACGTGACGCCTGGCATCAGGCCAAAGAGTTCAAGTTGTAGAAACATCTCAAGGATGATCAATGGAAACAGGATGCATCTGAGCTCAATTTTGAGTCTTCTAATAAAGGGTCTGAATACTTATGTAAATAAAGTATTTTTGTTTTTCATTTTGAATATATTTGCAAAAATGTCTAAAAACCTGTTTTCGCTTTGTCATTATGGGGTATAGTGTGTGTAGATTGAGGAGGGATTTAAAAAAAATCCATTTGAGAATAAGGCTGTGACCTAACAAAATGGAAAAAGGGAATGGGCCTGAATACTTTCCGAATGCACTGTATAGTGCACTACTTTTGACCAGAGTCCTATGGGCCCTGGTCCTATGGGTCTTATGGGCCCTGGTTCTATGGGTCCTATGGGTCCTATGGACCCTGATACTATGGACCCTGATACTATGGGTCCTGGTTCTATGGGTCCTGGTTCTATGGGTCCTGGTCCTATGGGCCCTGGTCCTATGGGTCCTGGTCCTATGTGCCCTGGTCCTATGGGTCCTATGGACCCTGATACTATGGGTCCTGGTTCTATGGACCCTGGTCCTATGTGCCCTGGTCCTATGGGTCCTATGGACCCTGATACTATGGGTCCTGGTTCTATGGGTCCTGGTCCTATGGGCCCTGGTCCTATGTGCCCTGGTCCTATGGGTCCTATGGACCCTGATACTATGGTTCCTGGTTCTATGGGTCCTGGTTCTATGGGTCCTGGTGCTATGGGTCCTGGTCCTATGTGCCCTGGTCCTATGGGTCCTATGGACCCTGATACTATGGGTCCTGGTTCTATGGGTCCTGGTTCTATGGGTCCTGGTCCTATGGGCCCTGGTCCTATGGGTCCTGGTTCTATGGGTCCTGGTCCTATGGGTCCTAGTCCTCTGGGTCCTGGTCCTATGTGTCCTATGGGTCCTGGTCCTATGGGTCCTATGAACCCTGATACTATGGGTCCTGGTCCGATGGGCCCTGGTCCTATGTGCCCTGGCCCTATGGGCCCTGGTTCTATGGACCCTGGTCCTATGGGTCCTGGTCCTATGGGCCCTGGTCAACAGTAGTGCACTATATACAGTTGAAGTCAGAAGTTTACATACACATAGGTTGGAGTCTCGCTTTTCAACCACTCCACAAATTTCTTGTTAACAAACTACAGTTTTGGCAAGTAAGGACATCTACTTAGGACATCTACTTAGTGCATGACACAAGTAATTTTTCCAACATCTGTTTACAGATAGATTATTTCACTTATAATTCACTGTATCACAATTCCAGTGGGTCAGAAGTTTACATACACTAAGTTGACTGTGTCTTTAAACAGCTTGGAAAATTCCAGAAAATTATGTCCTGGCTTTAAAAGCTTCGGACAGGTTAATTGACATGATTTGAGTCAATTGGAGGTGTACCTGTAGATGTATTTCAAGGCCTACCTTCAAACTCAGTGGGAAAAAGGGAAAATCAAAGAAATCAGCCAAGACCTCAGAAAACAATAGTAGACCTCCACAAGTCTGGTTCATCCTTGGGAGCAATTTCCAAATGCCTGAAGGTACCACGTTCATCTGTACAAACAATAGTACGCTAGTATAAACACCATGGGACCACGCAGCCGTCATACCACTCAGCAAGTAGACACGTTCTGTCTCCTAGAGATGAATGTACTTTAATGTGAAAAGTGCCAATCAATCCCAGAACAACAGCAAGGGACCTTGTGAAGATGCTGGAGGAAACAGGTGCAAAAATATCTATATCCACAGTAAAACGAGTCCTATATCGACATAACCTAAAAGGCCGCTCAGCAAGGAAGAAGCCACTGCTCCAAAACCGCCATAAAACAGTCCGACTACGGTTTGCAACTGCACATGGGGACAACGATTGTACTTTTTGGAGAAATGTCCTCTGGTCTGATGAAACAAATATAGAAGTGTTTGGCCATAATGACCATCATTCTGTTTGGAGGAAAAAGGCGGAGGCTTGCAAGCTGAAGAACACCATCCCAACCGTGAAGCACGGGGGTGGCAGCATCATGTTGTGGTGGTGCTTTGCTGCAGGAGGGACTGGTGCACTTCACAAAATAGATGGCTTCATGAGGAAGAAAAATGATGTGGATATATTGAAGCAAGACATCAGTCAGGAAGTTAAAGCTTGGTCGCAAATGGGTCTTCCAAATGGACAATGACCCCAAGCATATTTTCAAAGCTGTGGCAAAATGGCTTAAGACAACAAAGTTAAGGTATTGGAGTGGCCATCACAAAGCCCTGACCTCAATCCTGTAGAATATTTGTGGGCAGAACTGAAAAAGCGTGTGCGAGCAAGGAGGCCTACAAACCTGTGACAAATTGTGAAAAACTGAGTTTAAATGTATTTGGCTAAGGTGTATGTAAACTTCCGACTTCAACTGTAGGAAGTAGGGTGACATTTGAGACAGACTCATATTGTGATTCAGGGAGACAGTGAGGCGGGTAGGCAGGGAAGCAGTGAGACAGTGAGGCAGTGAGGCAGGGAGGCAGTGAGGCAGTGAGGCAGCGAGGCAGCCCTTATGGCTGCTACAGCCAGGATAACAATCAGTGCTCCTCTTCCCCTTCACTTTTGTTTGACTCCTCCGTTTGCACGCCAACCTGAAGCTCACGCCTCCCTGTTCCAGATGGGCAGGCCTGATAAGGCACCGACAGAGTGGGCCTATCAGATCTGCCCTGCTCTGCTCTGCCCTGAGGTAATAATGTGGATGAACCATAGGGCAGATATGAGCTCTACCATCAGATGCCAGTGCGTCATGAATAAATTTTGTTCTCTGCCTGACTTCTCTGGATAAGTTAAATAAATAAATAAAATCAGGGTACGTTCCTTGACGATTCAGGAGGTCATGCGATACACAGTGAACAAATTGGACAAATAGGAAGAAAGTCTTACTCGACAATGTATAGGGCTATTCACCATCATATGTTGTCTATACCAATACACTGTCTATACCAATACACTGTCTATACCAATACACTGTCTATACCATTACACTGTCTATACCAATACACTGTCTATACCAATACACTGTCTATACCAATACACTGTCTATACCAATACACTGTCTATACCAATACACTGTCTATACCAATACACTACCAATACACTGTCTATACCAATACACTGTCTATACCAATACACTGTCTATACCAATACACTGTCTATACCAATACACTGTCTATACAATACACTGTCTATACAATACACTGTCCACGCCAATACACTGTCCATACACACTGTCAACACCAATACACTGTCCACAACAATACACTCTCTATACCAATACACTGTCCATACCAATACACTGTCCATACCAATACACTGTCCACGCCAATACACTGTCTATACCAATACACTGTCCATACCAATACACTGTCATTACCAATACACTGTCTATACCAATACACTGTCCATACACAATACACTGTCCACACCTATACCATACCAATACACTGTCCATACCAATACACTGTACACACCAATACACTGTCCATACCAATACACTGTCTATACCAATGCACTGTCCTTACCAATACACTGTCTATACCAATACACTGTCCACACCAATACACTGTCTATACCAATACACTGTCCATACCAATACACTGTACACACCAATACACTGTCCATACCAATACACTGTCTATACCAATACACTGTCCATACCAATACACTGTCTATACCAATACACTGTCTATACCAATACACTGTCTATATCAATACACTGTCCATACCAATACACTGTCTATACCAATACATTGTCCATACTATACACTGTCCATACCAATACACTGTCCATACCAATACACTGTCTATGCCAATACACTGTCTATACCAATACACTGTCTACACTGTCCATACCAATACACTGTCCATACCAATACACTGTCCACACCAATACACTACCAATACACTGTCCACGCCAATACACTGTCCATACCAATACACTGTCCACGCCAATACACTGTCCATACCAATACACTGTCTATACCAATGCACTGTCCATACCAATACACTGTCTATACCAATACACTGTCCACACCAATACACTGTCTATACCAATACACTGTCCACACCAATACACTGTCCAATAAACTGTCCATACCTACACTGTCCATACCAATACACTGTCCACACCAATACACTGTCCACACCAATACACTGTCCATACCAATACACTGTCTATACCAATACTGTCCATACCAATACACTGTCTTTACCAATACACTGTCTATACCAATAAACTGTCCATACCAAACACTACACTGTCCACACCAATACACTGTCTATACCAATACACTGTCCATACCAATACACTGTCCACACCAATACACTGTCCATACACAATACACTGTCCATATACCAATACACTGTCTATACCAATACATGTCAATACTCTATCAGGACCAACAACAATAATGGGGAAAGTCTATGGAAGATTTAGGGTGCATCCCACATGACACCAAATTCCAATAATAGTGGATTACTTTTGACTAAAGTTGTGTTCCATTTTGACTCAGATTTCTATGGACGGTGAGCCAAGCTGGTCAGGGCTGTCATTTGCTGATAGCAGTGGTGAGAAAGGTCATGTTCCTGATAGACGTCTAACCTGAGGCAGTAGCTGATTGAGGATGGCATGTTGCTCTAATTGGTCCACTGAAGGACAGACACTATGCTCTTAAGGACATTGTATCAACAATGAGAGCATCCCAAATGGTACCCCATTCCATTTATAGTGCACTACTGTTGACCAGAGTAGGGCACTATAGAGGGACTAGGGCGGCTTTGGAAACATAACCGACGTTTGACCAGCATGACGCATATCTGCTTGTGATTGGTAGAGCTGGAGTGAGATGTGTGCCATTCTGTTAGTGTTAAGCTCTTTAATCTGATTGTATTGACACTTAGTGGCGCTGTCCGCTGAATGACAACCCTGAGAGCGAACACATCCGGAGAGGCTCAAATAAATCAAATAAAAACAATTACATTTACGTGGATCAATGCAACAGATGTTTTCATTTGAATTGTATTATCTTATCCTTTAAAGGTTGCTATGGAGATAAAACAATGTTTCCTGGTACATAAACGCCACTTTCAGTAAAGGGGATCTAACATCTACTGTGGGTAGACTTTAAAGCATCATTGCTATTCTGGGGAGTAGTTTTTCATGATGGTATGTCTGGTGTAGCCTGGCTATAATCATTGAAACGCTGGTCACATTTCACAGCCCATAAACTGTACATGTATTCACTGCCTGTTTACATGTTCTGCCTGCTGCTCCCTGACCTTCTACCGTCAACACACACACACACACACACACACACACACACACACACACACACACACACACACACACACACACACACACACACACACACACACACACACACACACACACACACACACACACACACACACACACACACACACACACACACACACACACACACAGCACGTCTGACACATCTGAATTCTCTCTCATACGTGGTAAGGGACTCAACGTTGATTTACTCCAGGAATGCTTAAGGAATTTGAATCAGGGGTTTTGTTGTGTGAGACTAGTACTGTGAGTAGGCTATCTTGGCTATAGGGACTTAGTTCCCAGCAGTCACAGGTGCAGTGGGTCCAGTGTGGCTGCCGCCGGCGACCCCGGTCTGCCACTCCACTCTGGGGAGAGAGCACAGGTGGCTGGGAGCTGTGCCGAAGCGTAGGGCAGCGCTGTTGCATGTGGCAACGGGCCAACCGCTCACAGAGCATATGCCAGGCCAGGGCCTAGGAGGAGAGACACACCACACCGGCACTCTGTGCCAGGCACAAACAAACTAGTGATGGAGAGAGAGAGAGAGAGAGAGAGGTTTTTCATATGTAAAAATAGCCACACAAGCACAGGTCTTTTGGAAGGAGCATATGCTGCTAGTTGTTTTAGTATTTGTTGTTGATTTTGCTTGGCAGGATAGTCCATGTACAGTATGTGTGTGTGTGACCAAATTGAATGACCAAATAATTGGATATATTTGGATCTCAATCTGATTAAGATCGTGTTATACGTTTGAATAAGTGTCTTATCTGCTGAGTATTCCAAAACAAATTAATTCAAAGATCCTGTGAGACCTCAATTATATTAAAGAAGTTAAAAAGTAATGTTATTCCAGAAGACCAAGGTTCATTAACTGAGCTTATACAACATGGACCCAAGTATCTGAAATACTGTGTATTTCAACCCAGAAAGCAGAGTGAGCGCCAGCTTGTGTTAATATCATATTTCATCAGTTATGTAAATGACGTCCTGCTGTCAGAGAAGTGGAACAGGGCTGTGTTCAGGTTCCACCCCAAAATGCATGGAAATGAGCTAGCCGCAGGGCAGTGGATGACCTCCGCCTCGCCTCGCCCGTCGATGATGGGAGCTCTGCTCCCCCGTGCCTCCTTCTACAACACTCTCTACTCTTGCCTGACAGAGCACTGCCGAGGGGGAGACGTAGCTACACTGCCTCTGTTCTGTTTGGATACAAAAGACGGATTTGGCCAAGTTGTTTATCTGGAAACGTGTTAAAAAAGTCCTCCTTAGTGAACTTAGCAATCCTCTCATTGTGCATCAGCCCTTCAAAGCCAAGCCGCTCAGTACTCACGCAAGTCCATCTGCTGTACGTGTTTCTATCTATTTTTACAACATGGCTGCTGAGGTTTAAACAGTTCAACCCCCCAAAAAATGTTTATTCAATGAGGGAGAGTGTAATAATGTTTATTCAATGAGGGAGAGTGTAATACATGTTTATTCAATGAGGGAGAGTGTAATAAATGTTTATTCAATGAGGGAGAGTATAATAAATGTTTATTCAATTAATAAATGTTTATTCAATGAGAGTGTAATAAATGTTTATTCAATGAGGGAGAGTATAATAAATGTTTATCCAATGAGGGAGAGTATAATACATGTTTATTCAATAAGGGAGAGCGTAATAAATATTTATCCAATGAGGGAGAGTCTAATAAATGTTTATTCAATGAGGGAGAGTGTAATAAATGTTTATTCAATGAGGGAGAGTGTAATAAATATTTATCCAATGAGGGAGAGTATAATACATGTTTATTCAATAAATGTTTATTCAATGAGGGAGAGTGTAATAAATGTTTATTCAATGAGGGAGAGTGTAATAAATGTTTATTCAATGAGGGAGAGTGTAATAAATGTTTATTCAATGAGAGAGTGTAATAAATGTTTATTCAATGAGGGAGAGTGTAATAAATGTTTATTCAATGAGGGAGAGTGTAATAAATGTTTATTCAATGAGGGAGAGTATAATAATGTTTATTCAATTAAGGAGAGTGTAATAAATGTTTATTCAATGAGGGAGAGTGTAATAAATGTTTATTCAATGAGAGAGTGTAATAAATGTTTATTCAATGAGGGAGAGTGTTTAAATGAAATATAATACATGTTTATTCAATAAGGGAGAGCGAATAAATATTTATCCAATGGGGAGAGTGTAATAAATGTTTATTCAATGAGGGAGAGTGTAATAAATGTTTATTCAATGAGGGAGAGTGTAATAAATGTTTATTCAATGAGGGAGAGTATAATACATGTTTATTCAATAAGGGAGAGCGTAATAAATATTTATCCAATGAGGGAGAGTGTAATAAATGGGAGAGTTAATAAATGTTTATTCAATGAGGGAGAGTGTAATAAATGTTTATTCAACGAGGGAGATAATAAATGTTTATCCAATGAGGGAGAGTATAATACATGTTTATTCAATAAGGGAGAGCGTAATAAATATTTATCCAATGAGGGAGAGTCTAATAAATGTTTATTCAATGAGGGAGAGTATAATACATGTTTATTCAATGAGGGAAAGCGTAATAAATGTTTATCCAATGAGAGAGAGTGTAATACATGTTTATTCAATGAGGGAGAGCGTAATAAATATTTATCCAATGAGGGAGAGTCTAATAAATGTTTATTCAATGAGGGAGAGTGTAATAAATGTTTATTCAATGAGGGAGAGTGTAATAAATGTTTATTCAATGAGAGAGTTTAATAAATGTTTATTCAATGAGGGAGAGTGTAATAAATGTTTATTCAATGAGAGAGTGTAATAAATGTTTATTCAACGAGGGAGAGTGTAATACATGTGTATTCAATGAGAGAGAGTGTAATAAATGTTTATTCAACGAGGGAGAGTGTAATAAATGTTTATTCAACGAGGGAGAGTGTAATAAATGTTTATTCAACGAGGGAGAGTGTAATAAATGTTTATTCAACGAGGGAGAGTGTAATAAATGTTTATTCAACGAGGGAGAGTGTAATAAATGTTTATTCAACGAGGGAGAGTGAAATAAATATTTATTCAACGAGGGAGAGTGTAATAAATGCTTATTCAACGAGGGAGAGTGTAATAAATGTTTATTCAACGAGGGAGAGTGTAATAAATGTTTATTCAATGAGGAAGAGTGTAATAAATGTTTATTCAACGAGGGAGAGTGTAATAAATGTTTATTCAATAAGTATCTCACTGTTTATTCCTGTGATGATTCAACGAGGCTGTTTATCCAATGAGGGAGGGCGTAATAAATGTTTATTCAACGAGGGAGAGTCCCATTCAATGAGGGAGAGTGTAATAAATGTTTATTCAACGAGGGAGAGTGTAATACATGTTTATTCAACGAGGGAGAGTCTAATAAATGCAAGTCAATAAACAAACTGGAGATGCATTGTTGTATGCCTGGCGTTGAGGGGTTTGGTTTGGGGTGGGTGGGTGGGGTTGAGGGGTTTGGTTTGGGGTGGGTGGGGTTGAGGGGTTTGGTTTGGGGTGGGTGGGTGGGGTTGAGGGGTTTGGTTTGGGGTGGGTGGGTGGGGTTGTCAGAATCCACACCGGTGTTGTATTTTTCCAGTTCCACACTTTTTTCTCTCCATCGTATCTCACTGAGCCTGTGATGAGGCTGTGGTACCTCCCAAATAGTTGTGCACACTTCTGACCAGATCGAGTAGAACACCATCCACAGCACTGACAGCTCCTCTCGGAGGAAACCTAGTTGTCCAGGTTGGACACATCCACTGACAGCTCCTCTCTGAGGAAACCTAGTTGTCCAGGTTGGACACATCCACTGACAGCTCCTCTCTGAGGAAACCTAGTTGTCCAGGTTGGACACATCCACTGACAGCTCCTCTCTGAGGAAACCTAGTTGTCCAGGTTGGACACATCCACTGACAGCTCCTCTCTGAGGAAACCTAGTTGTCCAGGTGAGACACATCCACTGACAGCTCCTCTCTGAGGAAACCTAGTTGTCCAGGTGAGACACATCCACTGACAGCTCCTCTCTGAAGAAACCTAGTTGTCCAGGTGAGACACATCCACTGACAGCTCCTCTCTGAGGAAACCTAGTTGTCCAGGTTGGACACATCCACTGACAGCTCCTCTCTGAGGAAACCTAGTTGTCCAGGTGAGAGTGAGACACATTCATTATGACAGATCCCTCTAAAGGAGCGTGGCATGTTGATCATTTCAAACGTCTGTCTAATCAACACATCAGTGCTATCTTGTTAGTTAGTAGTAATGTCTATGGCTTGAAACACAGTGCCTCTTGCTGATGACCAGCTGACTGGTTCCTTGCAAACAGGCTGGTTTGTGTCACGTCCTGACCTTAGTTCCTTTTTTATGTCTCTGTTTTAGTTTGGTCAGGGCGTGAGTTGGGGTGGGCATTCAATGTTTTTGTTCTAGGTTTTGTATTTCTGCTTTTGGCCTTGTCACGCCCTGGTCGAAATATATTATGTTTATTCCTCATTTATTCGGTCAGGCCAGGGTGTGACATGGGTTATTGTGGTGTGTTTTTGTCTTGGGGTTTTGTGGGATGTCTATCGTTAGTCTATGGCTGCCTGAGGCGGTTCTCAATCAGAGTCAGGTGATTATCGTTGTCTCTGATTGGGAATCATATTTAGGCAGCCATATTCTTTGTGTGTTTCGTGGGTGATTGTCCTTAGTGTCCTTGTTCCTGTCTCTGTGTTAGTTTACACTAGTATAGGCTGTTTCGGTTTTCGTTATGTTCTTTTGTTTTTGTAGTGTTTGTATTTAGATTCGTGTTACGTTTTTTTTGTTCATTAAACATGGATCGCAATCTAAAGGCTGCATTTTGGTCCGACTCTCCTTCACCGCATGAAAACCGTTACAGACCTGGTATGGTTCCCAATCAGAGGCAGCTGTCAATCATTGATTGATCTCTGATTGAGAACCATACTTAGGTAGTCTGCGTTCCCACTATGATTTGTGGGTAGTTGTTTTCTGTTTAGTGTATTCACCTGACAGAACTGTTTCATTTCTTCCAGTCACTTTGTTATTTTGTTTCGTGTGTTCAGTCTAATAAATGAACATGGACACTTACCACGCTGCATATTGGTCTGATCCTTCCTACTCCTCCTCAGACGAAGAAGAGATTCGTTACAGTTTGGCTTTAACTACAAATGCATGAAGTGTATCAAAAGATTACAATTCAAGTATGATACAAAAGGATGCATCATGTGATTTCCTAATTAACCTTCAACTGTTAATCCTTCCGGTTAGTTGAAGTAAACGCACCAAAAACAAGCACGATTAAGCTACACTAATTTAATCTCAGATTTATAGTCCAACAACTTTAGTTTTGTATAGTTGTTTTCTCTTGCTAAACATTAGCCTTGTGGATATTGTCCATTGATGTTCCTAATGTCATAAGATAAACTACAAGGTCAATGACAGGGAGACAGTTCTAATCCCTTTAACTCCTCTACAAGGTCAATGACAGGGAGACAGTTCTAATCCCTTTATCTCCTCTACAAGGTCAATGACAGGGAGACAGTTCTAATCCCTTTAACTCCTCTACAAGGTCAATGACAGGGAGACAGTTCTAATCCCTTTAACTCCTCTACAAGGTCAATGACAGGGAGAGAGTTCTAATCCCTTTATCTCCTCTACAAGGTCAATGACAGGGAGACAGTTCTAATCCCTTTATCTCCTCTACAAGGTCAATGACAGGGAGACAGTTCTAATCCCTTTAACTCCTCTACAAGGTCAATGACAGGGAGAGAGTTCTAATCCCTTTATCTCCTCTACAAGGTCAATGACAGGGAGAGAGTTCTAATCCCTTTATCTCCTCTACAAGGTCAATGACAGGGAGAGAGTTCTAATCCCTTTAACTCCTCTACAAGGTCAATGACAGGGAGACAGTTCTACTCCCTTTAACTCCTCTACAAGGTCAATGACAGGTAGACAGTTCTAATCCCTTTATCTCCTCTACAAGGTCAATGACAGGGAGACAGTTCTAATCACTGTTCCTTTCTCCATGTTGATGAATCAGATCACACTTCAACGACAACACAAAGGACATGGTGTTCTTGTTTGGAATAGAAATCCCTGGAAAATGGCTTCCGGACGTCTTTTCCAACGAGCATGTGTCCCAGTCATCGAAGTCTCATTAGAGAGAGACTATGGAGTAGTTAGAGGCCCTGAAAGGAATGGAAGAGTCAGGACTTTCACTAAATGTAATCTCCCATCAGGCTCAACTGTTCCCCCTCACTCTGACTGATAGATACACATCGACGACAAGAGATAAGATTACAAATGGCGGCAGGCAGAGAGAGAAACAATGTGCCTGCCTATACGGTCGCACATCTTATAATGAAGTGGTAAAATGTGAATCATCTTTGTTTTAAAGTGGAACAAGGAAAACGTCTTCTGGTTGCATCAGCACAGTTTGACTGGGACAACGTACTGTAGAATGAGAAGTCTTCCTCCATGATGATGAGCGGTTCACTTTGCAATGCCCTGAGAATGTCATCAGGGCCTGCTGAATCATATTTGCTGAGGCAAAGACCTATTCATCATCTTTGCTGGGAACTGATGTCAGTGTTTTTAATTTGGAGTGCTCACGAGAAGGCATTTATATGTCCTTGTTGACTGGAAGGGTTGTGAGGAAGGAGAAAACTCCCTCTCTGTCCAGAGGGAAATGTCAATACAACACACAGTGCAAAAGGTCAACCAATATCAGCGACAGCCACACTGTTTCCACCTCTTCACACTTAACTACCTTCAGCTCCGTTATTAAAACATATGTTGTTATTTAGCAATAAGGCATGGGGGGTGTGGTATATGTCCAATATACCACGGCTAAGGGCTATTCTTAGACACAAGGCATCGCTGAGTGCCAGGATACAGCCATTAGCCGTGGTATATTGGCCATATACCATAAACCCAGAGGTGCCTTATTGCTATTATAAACTGGTTACCAATGTAAGTAGAACAATAAAAAATACATGTTTTGTCATACCTGTGGTATACGGTCTGATATACCATGGCTGTCAGCCAATCAGCATTCAGGGCTGGAACTACCCAGTTTACAATACAGTATATATATTGAGTAGGACAAATAAAACACAAAATACAGGCTTATGAGAGACTTTCCAACAGGTGCCTCCAAAAAGCATGTTTTGATTGAAACAACCTCATTAAAATTAAATCAAATCAAATTTATTTATATAGCCCTTCGTACATCAGCTGATATCTCAAAGTGCTGTACAGAAACCCAGCCTAAAACCCCAAACAGCAAGCAATGCAGGTGCAGAAGCACGGTGGAAAAACTCCATAGAAAGGCCAAAACCTAGGAAGAAACCTAGAGAGGAACCAGGCTATAGAGGGTGGCCAGTCCTCTTCTGGTTGTGCCGGGTGGAAATTATAACAGAACATGGCCAAGATGTTCAAATGTTCATAAATGACCAGCATGGTCAAATAATAATAATCACAGTAGTTGTTGAGGGTGCAGCAAGTCAGCACCTCAGAAGTAAATGTCAGGTGGCTTTTCATAGCCGATCATTAAGAGTATCTCTACCACTCCTGCTGTCTCTAGAGAGTTGAAAACAGCAGGTCTGGGACAGGTAGCACGTCCGGTGAACAGGTCAGGGTTCCATAGCCGCAGGTGGAACAGCTGAAACTGGAGCAGCAGCACGGCCAGGTGGACTGGGGACAGCAAGGATTCATCATGCCAGGTAGTCCTGAGGCATGGTCCAAGGGCTCAGGTCCTCCGAGAGAGGGAAAGAAAGAGAGAAAGAGAGAGCATAGTTAGATTCACACAGGACACTGGATAAGACAGGAGAAGTACTCCAGATATAACAAACTGACTCTAGCCCCCCGCCACATAAACTACTGCAGCATAAATACTGGAGGCTGAGACAGGAGGAGTCAGGAGACACGGTGGCCCCATCCGATGATACCCCCGGACAGGGCCAAACAGGAAGGATATAACCCCACCCACTTTACCAAAGCACAGCCCCCACACCACTAGAGGGATATCTTCAACCACCAACTTACCATCCTGACACAAGGCCGAGTATAGCCCACAAAGATCTCTGCCACGGCACAACCCTAGGGGGGTGCCAACCCAGACAGGAAGATCACATCAGTGACTCAACCCACTCAAGTGAAGTACCCCTTATAGGGATGGCATGAAAGAGCACCAGTAAGCCAGTGACTCAGCCCCTGTAATAGGGTTACATGCAGAGAATCCCAGTGGAAAGAGGGGAACTGGCCAGGCAGAGACAGCAAGGGTGGTTCGTTGCTCCAGAGCCTTTCCGTTCACCTTCACACTCCTGTGCCAGACTACACTCAATAGCACTGGAGTAATATGATCAAATATTTTGGTTCTAGTCAGGATTCTAGCAGCCGTATTTAGCACTAACTGAAGTTTATTTAGTGCTTTATCCGGGTAGCTGGAAAGTAGAGCATTGCAGTAATCTAACCTAGAAGTAACAAAAGCATGGATACATTTTTCTGCATCATTTTTGGACAGAAAATTTCAGATTTTTGCAATGTTACGTTGATGGAAAAAAGCTGTCCTTGAAACAGTCTTGATATGTTCGTCAAAAGAGAGATCAGGGTCCAGAGTAACGCCGAGGTCCTTCACATTTTTATTTGAGATGACTGTACAGTCATTAAGATTAATTGTCAGATTCAACAGAAGATCTCTTTGTTTCTTTGGACCTAGAACAAGCATCTCTGTTTTGTCCGAGTTTAAAAGTAGAAAGATTGCAGCTATCCACTTCCTTATGTCTGAAACACAGGCTTCTAGCGAGGGCAATTTTGGGGCTTCACCATGATTCATTGAAATGTACAGCTGTGTGTCATCTGCATAGCAGTGAAAGTTAACATTATGTTTTCGAATGACATCCCCAAGAGGTAAAATATATAGTGAAATCAATAGTGGTCCTAAAACGGAACCTTGAGGAACATCGGAGTTTACAGTTGATTTGTCAGAGGACAAACCATTCACAGGGACAAACTGATATCTTTCCGACAGATAAGATCTAAACCAGGCCAGAACTTGTCCGTATAGACCAATTTGGGTTTCCAATCTCTCCAAAAGAATGTGGTGATCGATGGTATCAAAAGCAGCACTAAGGTCTAGGAGCACGAGAACAGATGCTGAGCCTCGGTCTGATGCCATTAAAATGTCATTTACCACCTTCACAAGTGCAGTCTCAGTGCTATGATGGGGTCTAAAACCAGACTGAAGCATTTTGTATACATTGTTTGTCTTCAGGAAGGCAGTGAGTTGCTGCGCAACAGCTTTTTCTAAAAGTTTTGAGAGGAATGGAAGATTCGATATAGGCTGATAGTTTTCTGGGTCAAGGTTTGGCTTTTTCAAGAGAGGCTTTATTACTGCCACTTTTAGTGAGTTTGGTACACATCCGGTGGATAGAGAGCCATTTATTATGTTCAACATAGGAGGGCCAAGCACAGGAAGCAGCTCTTTCAGTAGTTTAGTTGGAATAGGGTCCAGTATGCAGCTTGAAGGTTTAGAGGCCATGATTATTTTCATCATTGTGTCAAGAGATATAGTACTAAAACACTTGTGTGTCTCTTGATCCTAGATCCGTAATTTGCTTTCTAATAATCATGATCTTTTCCTCAAAGAAGTTCATGAATTTATTACTGCTGATGTGAAAGCCATCCTCACTTGGGGAATGCTGCTTTTCAGTTAGCTTTGCGACATTATCAAAAATAAATTTGGTATTTTTCTTATTTTCCTCAATTAAGTTGGAAAAATAGGATGATCGAGCAGCAGTAAGGGCTCTTCGATACTGCACGGTACTGTCTTTCCAAGCTAGTCGGAAGACTTCCAGTTTGGTGTGGCGCCATTTCCGTTCCAATTTCCTGGAAGCTTGCTGCAGAGCTCGGGTATTTTCTGTATACCAGGGAGCTAGTTTCTTATGAGAATTTTTTTTAGTTTTTAGGGGTGCAACTGTATCTAGGGTATTGCGCAAGGTTAAATTGAGTTCCTCAGTTAGGAGGTTAACTGATTTTTAGTTATAAATCACAACAGAGAGAGAGAGAGAGAGAGGGAGAATAGAGCATAGCTAGTGATGACTGCTTCCTGTTGGTGTGAAGGGGAGAGGGCGGGAACCAATGGCTGTGCAGTAGCCTCAGAACACTGAACTGGAATCCCAAATGGCACCCTTTCCCTATATCGTGCAAAAGTAGAACACTATGTAGAGAATAGGGTGCCATTTGGGACAACTAAGAACTGTTCTTTTCACATCACCACCCAGCAGGGAATCTGCTACACCGAACCGCCTTATTTTCCTCTGTCTTACCACACTATCAGCCTGGACGGGAAATGACCAGAACCTGGAGGATAATGATGCCTCACAGCCAGAGAAGTGTCTGCCAAATATGTGACAACTGTTTATAAATATTCATACCAGTAATTTCAACAATTTCATTCACAAAGCCCATAAAATTGGGAAAATGTAGTAATCACACAAGATTATTGCTTAAATATCCACATTATTTCCTAAAAATCCACATAGTGACATTGAAACACATACCGTCTCTTAAGTTACTATCTAGTTTTCAGTACTTGCTATACGAACCTGTCAGTACAGTGTTGTATTATAAATCAGACAGTCTATTTGTTAATATCCACCTATTCACCAAAGGCCCTATCATTAATGAATGATGACACCCCCCCCCCCACTGGTTTACCCCAGCCGCCCCCTCCTATCTGAGCCTCTGCCCCTACACAACACTCAAGCCCCAAGTGGCTTATTGAAATTCCAAAACTAAAACACACACTCGCACACAGTCTCCTGAGTTTGCCGCACATCGTTGCACGAGCACAACCCGGCCCTCCCTCCAGCGACAGAGAGGAGCGAAGCGCTGCCAGCTCTGGCATGGATACGGAGCCAGGCTCACACAGGGGAATGGACCCAGGGCCGGAAAACACTTGGCAAGGAATGGCTAGGAGTACCACCTGTGTGGAACGCTTCTGGAACGTTTTACTGCTCAGAGACAAGAGGAGGATCAGCTGTGGAGAGAGAGGAGACAAGAGGAGGATCAGCTGTGGAGAGAGTGAGGAGACAAGAGGAGGATCAGCTGTGGAGAGAGAGGAGACAAGAGGAGGATCAGCTGTGGAGAGAGTGAGGAGACAAGAGGAGGATCAGCTGTGGAGAGAGAGGAGACAAGAGGAGGATCAGCTGTGGAGAGAGAGGAGACAAGAGGAGGATCAGCTGTGGAGAGAGAGAGGAGACAAGAGGAGGATCAGCTGTGGAGAGAAAGAGGAGACAAGAGGAGCATCAGCTCTCTTTCTCCTCTAACCCTCTCTCTCCCTCTCCTACTCTAACCCTCTCTCTTTCTCTTTCTCCTCCTCTAACCCTCTCTCTTTCTCCTACTTTAACCCTATCTCTTTCTCCTTCTCTAACCCTCTCTCTCTCTCCTACTCTAACCCTCTCTCTTTCTCCTCCTCTAACCCTCTCTCTCTCTCTCTCTCTTACTCTAACCCTCTCTCTTTCTCCTCCTCTAACCCTCTCTCTTTCTCCTACTATAACCCTCTCTTTCTCCTCCTCTAACCCTCTCTTTCTCATCCTCTAACCCTCTCTTTCTCCTCCTCTAACCCTCTCTCTCTCTCCTCCTCTAACCCTCTCTCTCTCTCCTCCTCTAACCCTCTCTCTCTCCTCCTCTAACCCTCTCTCTTTCTCCTCCCCTAACCCTCTCTCTTTCTCCTACTCTCACCCTCTCTTTCTCATCCTCTAACCCTCTCTCTCTCTCCTACTCTAACCTTCTCTCTCTCCTCTACTCTAACCCCCTCTCTCTCCTACTCTAACCCTCTCTCTCTCCTACTCTAACCCTCTCTTTCTCCTCCCCTAACCCTCTCTCTCTCTCTCCTCCTCTAACCCTCTCTCTCTCTCTCCTACTCTAACCCTCTCTTTCTCCTCCACTAACCCTCTCTCTCTCTCCTCCTCTAACCCTCTCTCTTTCTCTCCTACTATAACCCTCTCTTTCTCCTCCACTAACCCTCTCTCTTTTCCTCCTCTAACCCTCTCTCTTTCTCCTCCTCTAACCCTTGTTCTCTCTCCTACTCTAACCCCCTCTTTGAGTCTCACATTGGGATTTTAATAGATAAAAACAAGACAATATTCTAACTCCTCAGGTTAGTTGTTATGTACACTTATTTTGGTGAAGAAGAGGATTGACGTTGCGGATTCTGTTGTTGCCACAGTGTTCTATTTGAAATAAACTCAGCTTGGAACTTTTCATTTTGTCTGTCGCAGTCAGGAAGTAAATTACAATGGGAGAGAGAACGATTCAAAATGGAATGTGAAAGGTTTACTTCAAATCAAATCAAATCAAATTTTATTTGTCACATACACATGGTTAGCAGATGTTAATGCGTGTGTAGCGAAATGCTTGTGCTTCTAGTCCCGACAATGCAGTAATAACCAACAAGTAATCTAACTAACAATTCCAAAACTACTGTCTAATACACAAGTGTAAGGGGATAAAGAATATGTACATAAAGATATATGAATGAGTGATGGTACAGAGCAGCATAGGCAAGATACAGTAGATGGTATCGAGTACAGTATATGCATATGAGATGAGTATGTAAACAAAGTGGCATAGTTAAAGTGGCTAGTGATACATGTAATACATAAAGATGCAGTAGATGATATAGAGTACAGTATATACGTATACATATGAGATAAATAATGTAGGGTATGCAAACATTATATTAGGTAGCATTGTTTAAAGTGGCTAGTGATATATTTCCCATCATTTCCCATCAATTCCCATTATTAAAGTGGCTGGAGTTGAGTCAGTGTGTTGGCAGCAGCCACTCAATGTTAGTGGTTGCTGTTTAACAGTCTGATGGCCTTGAGATAGAAGCTGTTTTTCAGTCTCTCGGTCCCAGCTTTGATGCACCTGTACTGACCTCGCCTTCTGGATGATAGCGGGGTGAACAGTCAGTGGCTCGGGTGGTTGTTGTCCTTGATGATCTTCAGAGTAATAGGGAAGGAGAAATGACATTTAACACCAGTGTAGGGACAGAGAAGGTATTACCCAGCGGTTATTTGATTTGCTGTGAGTGGACATCTCAGTTTTGAAAAAGGTACCCCTTCATAAAAGAACAGTACAGTAAGCTCGTACCCTATAATCAGCTGGCTCCAGTTCATTACATAGAATCTATCTAGAATTACACAGTGACATTCCACCCACTCCTCCGTGGAGCTCTTCTGAGCTCAACTTATTTACCAGTCTCTCCTTTTGATTGCAATCTATTAAGAATTACCTGCCTCCCAGCTCAGTCAGAACAATTACATTGCTCTGCAGTCTGTATTGGAAATCGATAGCTACCTGGGTTCAATCAAGCCCAGGTGATAGTTCTCTTTAACCCAGAGACGCCAGAGGAGATGTCTATTGAAGGTGACGCAGATTGCCACTCGGACTCAATCCAGCCCCCTGACGTGAGACAGAGAGGGAGCGATCCGCCCGGCAGAAATGATTCCTCCACCTGAGTCGCTCCTCAGATCGATGGGAATCGTGTTGTGATTCTCCCGACTCCTCCCTAATTGCTACAGCAGGTGAATGAGGGAGACATTGTTTCTGCATGTCTGCCTGGTGTGTTAAGACATCAACAACCCTGCTGTGGCTACTCCATTACCATGGCGTTTGAACACACAATAACTAATGTTAGCTCATCATGACTGAGAAGTGCATGATATTGTAAGGTAAGACAAGGCAAGACTAGTTATCCATACAGTAAACAATGAACTTGATATATTTTGTGTTGTAATCTACTCCTCTGGGATGGCACATAATAAAGTCCTATGTCCCAAATGGTATCCTGTTCCCTGTGTAGTTCACTATAGTTCACTACTTTTGACCAGAGCCCTGTAGGCTTTTGACCAGAGCCCTGAATGCAATACACAGGGAATAGGTTGCCATTTGGGACTCAGCCATTGAAGTTCCTTGATTGACACAAGTTGTACTTGAGAAAAGTCATTGTAAGGCGACGTGCAGCTGGACTCCAGATCCTAAACAAACTGGACAGGAGTATAGTCTCCTGAATTAAAAACAGATATATTTATAGACTGGTAAATCAATCCAACTCAACATCACAGTGAAGTAGAACAGCTAACAAGACAGCACTCAGCATGAGAGGAGAGGGAGAGGGAGAGGGAGAGGGAGAGGGAGAGGGAGAGAGGGAGAGAGGGAGAGAGGGAGAGGGAGAAGGAGAGGGAGAGGGAGAGAGGGAGAGGGAGAGAAGGCGAGGGAGAGGGAAAGGGAGAGGGAGAGAGGGAGAAGGAGAGGGAGAGAGGGAGAAGGAAAGGGAGAAGGAGAGGGAGAGAGGGAGAAGGAAAGGGAGAGAGGGAGAAGGAGAGGGACAGGGGGTAGGAGGGGGGAGAAGGAGAGGGAGAGGGAGAGGGAGAGAAGGAGAAGGAGAGGGAGCGAGGGGGTAGGAGAGGGAGAAGGAGAGGGAGAGGGAGAGAGGGAGAAGGAGAGGGAGAGGGAGAAGGAAAAGGAGAGGGAGAAGGAAAAGGAGGAGAGCAGCAACTTAGGTATCTAAACCAAGGTGGCCTTCCAGCTAAATGTTCACAGAGGATATTCTAATGCCTCTCCACAGCTTTCTAGTTTCAGGATCAGATTGGGTTTCTTTCTCGCTGCGAGGGAAGGGGATTAAGCTGTCAGCACCACAACAACAAGCAATTACTAACAGCCTTTCAAAAGTGAATTCTGGCACTGATGACAACTCTCTGTGCCGTAGCAGTCATTGGTGGTGACAGTTCACACAAAGAAGCGCGCATGCACCACACCTGAAGTCAAGCGTGAGGGTCTCGCCTGTAAACACAATGCCATCCGTCTTCACACAGACCTCTGGGAATACTTGGCATTTAAAAAGTGGCTGTGTATATCAGGACAGGTTAATGTGCCCGCTTTTCTTTCTTAAATGCTACATGTTATTATGGAGCCTGTCTGGATGCAATTAAAATGCAGCAGTGGCAGAGGAGCAGCAATACACTGCCTCATGAATGTGGCTGATGTGTCAACGTGTTCTTGTCAAGGTGAAGGGAACAACTAGTCTGAAAATAAAGTAGCCTGGACTACAAACTTATTTTTCTTTTAAACAATTGAGGTTGATGCATATTTGAATGCGTTTGATTTTAGTGCCGGCAGCTCGTTGAAAGGGGAAAGCATTATTGCTTTACCTTACTGAACTCTGGCCATGGCAAAGTCATTTCATTTGACAAAAGATTCACATCAGTGGTGAAGGAATGGGGAGGCATGCAGTCCACTTAAACAGTTGTTTTTCCCCAGTTCGCAGTGCCATAGTCTACTAGTGGACCGTCTGAGGGAAAAGAACCAGATAAATACCTTTCTTAAAGGCCAAGTGCAGTCACTTTTTCCTGTGTTTTATATCATAGTGTACAACAGATGATACTAACACCGTAAAAGAGTGATAACATGTGATCACTGTTATTTCCTGATAGTTGCTGGTTGAAAATACAATCTACACAGGACCTTCTAATCAGCAGGCTCGCATGGGCGGGAGTTTTGGCTATCCATGGTGACATCACAATGCAGTAAATTGGTTAATAGACCAATAACAAAGGAAGTTTTAAACAAGTTTTCACTCAGATCACTCACAACAGTTCTAGCAAAATTCTAGCTTGAGAAATAGTTTTTTGCTACAAAGAAATTTTTGCCCATTTTAATGAAAATCTATTACAATAAGGTACTTAATCGTTACCCAGAATGAATTTGATATTGATATATAAATGGCTGGATTGGCCTTTAACAATTGTGATCACCATGGACTTTGCAGCGAAACAACGATGTTAAATCAAAAATCTTTCTCCAACTTAAGTCTTTTCATTCTTACCAAAAACAGATCACAAAGGACGAGCCTAAAAAGCAAACATTTCTCACGTAAAATAAAGCGACAGAAACATTGTCAGTGAAATCAAAAGAGGAATGTCATTGATGCCTGCGGGCACAATGACATCACCAGGCCCAGATTTATGTTAACACCAGAAGTCCTTCCCCCGTGGTAGAGGTTTGCTCTTCATGGCTCAGGTTCTGAATGGATGATAAATCCTATTGAGGGGCAGCTGAGCTGGCTCCTGCTATTGTGGCCTTTGTCAAAAACCATTACACAGAACTGCAAACAGGTTTTCTATGTGGTGTTACGGTCAGTATCAAATAACCAGCATAGTATAATGCCAGATCAAAACTTTTAGAAACAAAGGATTGGATTCAGCCTCTTTATTGTGGCGTCCAGTGCTTTCCTTGAATGTTTAAAGGGAAAATAAGAATGTGAAAATGGGCAAATCAAAACAACAAATGACACACTGTATTTGTTCCAGCCAAAATTGGGATGAAATGCAATGTCAAAGCTGAAGCTCCAGCCTGTAGCCTTTTTGTATTCATAATCATTTGGAGGGAAAAAATCTATATGTTTCTTCAAAGAAGTCAAATATAGAAATTGAGCCCATCAAAAACTAGTCTGGGAACTCGATTGATTCTAATCAGCGTTCACTTTACAAAGCGAGGGCGAGAGGTCAATAAAGAGTTTCATCTCAAATATGCTATGTAAATATTTTGTAGGCCCGGTCAATAACATCGTTATGAGATCTCAGAGAGGGAGAGAGAGAGAGAGAGAGAGAGAGAGAGAGAGAGAGAGAGAGAGAGAGAGAGAGAGAGAGAGAGAGAGAGAGAGAGAGAGAGAGAGAGAGAGAGAGGGGCAATCCTTACCAACCTTTTCACTTGACATTTATGTCTGTTAGAAAGTGGAAATTGCAGTCAGTCTCCTGGCAGATTCACTCAATCTATGGTAATGATTTGGACCGATAGGTTGAATACAATGTGCAGCAAGAATTTGTTCTCAAATGACACTTATAATTTATTCATATAATGATGGCCAATTCCTTACCAGAGTATATGATTCCTGTGTCCCAGACAAACAAGTCATCCACATCAGGAAGACCAGGCTAAGAAAACCCACCATGCTGTGCCAACTGTTACAGTATTTCAGAACTACATGACCTTTATTCTACCATAAAGGTCGCAATTCTGTCTATTATCATCAGGACCCACTCCAGACAGGCGAGTTTACAGCCAGTTTGGGTCCCACCCTGAATACATAGGAAAAGTCCTATGTAAGAGAACAAGTCACATCATCAACACGTGTACACTATACACATCTGCTCTGAAATTAAAGCTATTCAACCTTTTCAACCTTTTCAAGTGGGTATTTTTCAGAACAACATTTACTGCGAATAGATAAAAAATGAGAAGCACTGACCTTTTCAAAAGGGTTCAAAAAGAAGAGCCTGTCCATGAAATGAGTCTCTCTTTAAGACTCATGGCTGGGTCAGGAAGAGAAGAGGCCCTCCGGCCTCAACATGTGTGTGTGTTTGTGTATGCACATCCGTGCGTCGTGTGTGTGTGTGCATGCACATCCGTTGTTTGTGTGTGTTAGTGTGTGTTCGTCTGTGGAGATCCATCATTCGACCCGCTCTGCTCCGCCTCAGTCCTGTGTATCTGATGTGTGTTATCTGTCCTGGGCAGATCCTGCAGCTCCACCAGGCTGTGTGATGGAGCAGGACAAGCCATTAGTCATAAAACACTGAGGCAGACCATTATCCACACTTTGATCCACAGCACACTGCCTGTAAATACACACTGGCCTGTCAGACTGACACCTGGCCAGAGGAAAGGAGGAGAGACGACAGCCAGAGCACAGAGCAAGGTTATGTCCCAAATGACACCCCATTCCCTACATAATGCACAAAGGTAGTGGGCTATTTGGGAATAGCGTGCCATTTGGGACACAGCCTAGGTTTCTGGATGGACTCTACCATGCTCTGGTACGTCCACCACTTCCGCGGTTCCCCCTTCACGTCACTATAACTGACTGCATTGATGGAGGCAGATTTGGGCATGAATTTGTCTCGGGGGACAGGGAGGAGATTGTATGTATTGGCCCATTAGACGTTGATAATGAGAGATCCAGTTGGTTACTGCATCTAGAGGACTCATCTTTATCCTATACTCTCATGTTACACACACGCACATGCGCACATGCGCACACACACACACACAAGAAAGAAAGAGAGAATTAGAGAGAGCATTCTTAAATTCACACAGGACACCAGATAACAGACTGACCCTAGCCCCCCGACACATAAACTACTGCAGCATAAATACTGGAGGCTGAGACAGGGGGAGTTAGGATACACTGTGGCTCCATCTGATGATACCCCCGGACAGAGCAGGATATAACCCCACCCACTTTGCCAAAGCACAGCCTCCACACCACTAGAGGGATATCTTCAACCACCAATTTACCATCCTGAGGCAGTTAACCCACTGTTCCTAGGCCGTCATTGAAAATAAGAATTTGTTCTTAACTGACTTGCCTAGTTAAATAAAGGTAATTATTTTTATTATCTGATATTATACACAATGTCATATTCTAAATTTAACCATTGTACTGTGCACAGAGACCCAGAATATTTATTTCTCTACAATCCCACCTGGTAATAACACAAGAGATGTTTCTACAATCTAACCTTGTAATAACACAAGAGACGTTTCTACAATCTAACCTTGTAATAACACAAGAAATGTCTCTACAATCTAACCTTGCAATAACACAAGAGATGTTTCTACAATCTAACCTTGTAATAACACAAGAGACGTTTCTACAATCTAAACTTGTAATAACACAAGAAATGTCTCTACAATCTAACCTTGCAATAACACAAGATATGTCTCTACAATCTAACCTTCGTAATAACACAAGAGACGTAATAACACAAGAGATGTCTCTACAATCTAACCTTTAAATAACACAAGAGATGTCTCTACAATCTAACCTTTAAATAACACAAGAGATGTCTCTACAATCTAGCCATGTAATAACACAAGATATGTCTCTACAATCTAACCTTGTAATAACACAAGAGATGTCTCTACAATCTAACCTTTAAATAACACAAGAGATGTCTCTACAATCTAGCCTTGTAATAACACAAGAGATGTTAAATCTAAATAACACAAGAGATGTCTCTACAATCTAACCTTTAAATAACACAAGAGATGTCTCTACACTCTAGCCTTGTAATAACACAAGAGATGTCTCTACAACCTAACCTTGTAATAACACAAGAGATGTCTCTACAATCTAACCTTCATAATAACACAAGAGATGTCTCTACAATCTAACCTTTAAATAACACAAGAGATGTCTCTAAAATCTAGCCTTGTAATAACACAAGATATGTCTCTACAATCTAGCCTTGTAATAACACAAGATATGCCTCTACAATCTAACCTTGTAATAACACAAGATATGCCTCTACAATCTAGCCTTGTAATAACACAAGATATGCCTCTACAATCTAACCTTGTAATAACACAAGATGTCTCTACAATCTAACCTTTAAATAACACAAGATATGTCTCTACAATCTAAATAACACTGTCTCTACAATCTAACCTTGCAATAACACAAGATATGCCTCTACAATCTAACCTTTAAATAACACAAGATATGTCTCTACAATCTAACCTTGCAAGAACACAAGAGTTGTTCAATGTTTTTCCTCCGAACAAACAGTAATAAAAATGCTTTATGGGTCAACTTCATTATAATAATCATAAAACTGTCTCTCACCTAAATGGATGTCTACTCCCCGATGCCCAGGGGAGTCCCTGCCTGCCTCTCTCTGAAACAAACAAACAAACACATTAACAACCCAGCCTCTCCTCATGAATTTTGGTCCACTACAGATGTATGCAATATATCCCACTAAATAGAACCACCATAAGGGTTTATGCGATTGGGTTGTGCTGAAAAGGACAAGAAGATATTAAATAGCATACGTTGACATTCTGCACTAAACACTTGATTTCCAGCCAGGGATGATTGTTTATCCTCAATAACAGTTACAGTTATTGTAAATGAAATGGGATGGAATCACACCCCACATGTTCGCTTCTAGTGAAACAACAATCAATACCAAATACAATTCCAATGTACGTACAAGGTAAATATATTTGCTGTGTAAGCTATAGTGGTATATTCTATTCTCTCCTTCTGACACCTTTCTATAAAATAGACGCCTGGCTTGCAAGAGACAGTGAGTTTTCTGTGAGTCTGTCAGTCTCAGGTGGTGATTTGTAGTCATCAGTCCTGCTGACAGAAGACCTACAGCAGGGTTCCCCAACTGTCAGCCCAAGGGACACATTTGGTTTTATATAAAAATATTGTAATTTTCATTATTGGACATAAAAGACTAAAACACTAGGAAATCAGCTCCAAACAATTTTAATTTTGTAAATCTGTTCCCAAGTACTCCCACGCATAATAGATACGTGATCGTATACAAATGTAAGCAAGGTTTTAAATGATTCTGTTTATATACAAATATTACATGTGTTTGGGCTTCTTGCGGTCAATTTGCAGTCTACAAATGAATGGAGTTGATGATCGCTGGCCTACAGTATGAGGTAGAGATGACCTCGCCCTGCTAAACACATTGACCACATCTTTATTGTGGCCTGCTGCTGACACATACAAACTGTTTTCTTATTCTTCTCACCTTAATTGCTGTGTCTGTATACCAAGCAAGCAGAACTAGCTAGTACGTTACCATTATCCAGTGAGGATATGTATCGTAAAACCACACATTCACAACCTTTTTTAATTGATCACTTATTCTTAGTAATACATGGCCTGTGTTAGGTGTTAAAAGAGTCAAAAAGGGAATTGTTTCAATTTCAGTTTTATTTATTAAAATCTTTTTTTTGTGGTGTTCAAGATGTATTTTTATTTAATTTTAATTTCATGTGTTGTAATTATTTGAAAACAATGATATGATGGTTCAACCCTGAGCTTTATAATGAACTCTTTATGGACAGACCACATTGGCTATATTTGGATCCAGTCTGCCTATATTCGTTGTCTAACACGGAACATGGACTGTACCATCAAACAGAAGGAGGTGTGAATAAAAAGGCTATATACTGAAATATATTTGTTGTTGTTTTTATGATTTAAATTCAGGGGCCATTTCTCCGGCAGCTCCTCGAATTCATGGGATGCACTCGGTCTAGTTCTTATTCAGCCTGAGCTCCTCGTCTGAGCAGCGTATCGACTGAACCGACAGGAAAAGAGAGAGAGAGAGGGGAAGAGAAAGGAAATAGAGAGAGAGAGGGAGCAGGCTGCTGAAAGATTCATGCCTGTGCCAGCTCACTCCATTCTCAGCTCAGCAGGGGCCTGGCTTTGATACTTCACACTCAGAGAAAAAAATGCAAATGATTATTCCTACATAACATGGAGAGAATATATTCCGTGAAAATGATCAAATCTCTGGCCAAACAATTAATAATATAGCCAGAATAGATTCCAATCCGGGGGGGTTCAGATTCTAGAACAATGTGTTTTATTTAAGGTTTGGACAACGTTGTTCCCACAATCTATTTTTAAGATAAAGGTGCTAGATTTATGTTTCAATAAATTTTTGAAATTGAATATCTCAAGGTCAACAAAATCTGTAAAAATAAATTATACCAACATTGTAACAGAAACTACATGAATTACCAATCTAAAAACTAAAACAATACATATCTTAATAACTGTAGTAAGTATTTTGGTAAAAAATCGATCAAAATCAAAACGATCATCTACCAATGTGAGACCAGAGGCAGAGCCTGAGTTCAATACGCCAATCATTCATGAATTAAAAGTAAGGAGAGGAAAGGTGGCTTGTGTTAGAGTGGTAGAGGAGGAAATATTGGCTTTGACAGGTAGCACAGTAGGGGGCCCTGCGCTGCAGTAAGACTACAGATCTATTTTTTCACTCAGACGCTATTTCAAGAATGCTGATGAGATGTTCTCCTATGTTTAGAGCTCAGTCCCTCACCAAAGGAAAAGGTTGATTCAACTCTTCATCTCCAACGGACAAAATGAGCAGCGACGTATAAACATCGGTTTCTGTGTTGTTATTATTATAGTGTTGTGATATAGAACTGGGTCCATTCGATGGAGATTTCAGATCTGTTCTTTTAGATGTGATGTCAGTGGATTAGGTTAGTGGTGGGAGGGGTGGAGTTTGGCTGGGGTTGTTTCTGTGTGTGTGTGTGTGTGTGTGTGTGTGTGTGTGTGTGTGTGTGTGTGTGTGTGTGTGTGTGTGTGTGTGTGTGTGTGTGTGTGTGTGTGTGTGTGTGTGTGTGTGTGTGTGTGTGTGTGTGTGTAGAATGGTTGGTGGAGGTTGTGGAGGGTTTGTGGTTTGTGGCTGGTAGGGGTGGAGCATGGCATATGTGTGTTTGTATGTGTATGTGTGCATGGGCATATGTGCCTGTGTACGTGTGTACATGCATACACTGGAGTGTGTGTGTCTGTATAGGGGGGTTGTGGAGGCTGGGTTGGGGTGAGATAGGGAAGCTCTGCTCGTAATAATGTCTTCTCCACAGCAGGACGCCCCAACGGCCAATTACAGCACAGCATCTGGGCTGGCCGACAAGTGACCGTCGTTGCAGGCGGAGAGGATCTGTGCTTTGTTCCGTGGCAGCGGGGCGGCATTTAGGGGAACAGATATGGATTCTGAATGCACAGCAGGATTGGGCAACGGAGAAGTGAAGGGGACGAGAGGTGATGCAGGCGGTGTCACTACACACTCATACACAACAGACACATTATAATATGGTACTGTACACATCCATACACAACATACACATTATAATATGGTACTGTACACATCCATACACAACAGACACATAATATGGTACTGTACACATCCATACACAACATACACATTATAATATGGTACTGTACACATCCATACACAACAGACACATAATATGGTACTGTACACATCCATACACAACATACACATTATAATATGATACTGTACACATCCATACACAACATACACATTATAATATGGTACTGTACACATCCATACACAACATACACATTATAATATGGTACTGTACCACATACACATCCATACACAACATACACATTATAATATGGTACTGTACACATCCATACACAACATACACATTATAATATGGTACTGTACACATCAATACACAACAGACACATTATAATATGGTACTGTACACATCCATACACAACATACACATTATAATATGGTACTGTACACATCCATACACAACATACACATTATAATATGGTACTGTACACATCCATACACAACATACACATTATAATATGGTACTGTACACATCCATACACAACATACAATACACATTATAATATGGTACTGTACACATCCATACACAACATACACATTATAATATGGTACTGTACACATCCATACACAACATACACATTATAATATGGTACTGTACACATCCATACACAACAGACACATTATAATATGGTACTGTACACATCCATACACAACATACACATTATAATATGGTACTGTACACATCCATACACAACAGACACATTATAATATGGTACTGTACTAACTCATACACAACATACACATTATAATATGGTACTGTACACATCCATACACAACAGACACATTATAATATGGTACTGTACACATCCATAAAACAACAGACACACATTCAAATATGTTACTCAACACAAACATCCAGAATTGTAAGGCTAAAACAGTCCAATGAGGGGTGTGGTTAGTGTAGCTGTATGACATGGTGGGTTGATAGAAACAGAAACAGCACACCAGGAACTAACAAACCAACTGCACAAGCAGCTTCACTAGTTCCACATTTTCTGTTTGAGACAAAATGAGCCCCCCAGGGCTGAAAAGAGACAGTGTTTCAAAATCGCGTCAGCTGGACACTTTCAAACATCAATATAGTGTTTCTGCACTTCTCAGTACTCAGTAGAATACTATTACGATCTGGTTTTGAATTCCTTCCACTTTTCCACAGAGGAGATGAAGACATATTATAATTAAGCAATAAGGCCTGGGGTGTGTCTTATTGCTATTATGAACTGTTTACCAAAGTAATTAGAGCAGTAGAAATTATCACGCACTGACCTTAGAGAGACGTTTTATTTCTCTATTTGGTTAGGTCAGGGTGTGATGTGGGGTTTGTTTTGGCCGGGTATGGTTCTCAATCAGGGACAGCTGTCTATCGTTGTCTCTGATTGGGAACCACACTTAGGCAGCCCTTTCCCACCTGTGATTGTGGGTAGTTAACTTTGTTTGTGGCACTTAGCCCTGTTGAGCTTCACGGTCATTTTCTTGTTTTCTTGTTTTGTTGGAAACATTTATCTTAAATAAAAAGAAATGTACGCTGACCACGCTGCACCTTGGTCCAGTTCTTTCGACGGCAGTGACAAAATACATGTTTTCTGATATACCACGGCTGTCAGCCAATCAGCATTCAGGGCTCGAACCACCCAGTTTATAACTGGATCTAACACAATCATACCGCTCAGTAAAAGTCTCCACAAACAATCCATCAGGCTAGAGTACAAGGAGTCCATAAAGCAGAGCATGGAGTAGCTTGAGGACATGTATCTTCTCCATCTTCTCTATCTTTCTCTCACACCAAGGCATGGAGTAGCTTGAGGACATGTATCTTCTCCATCTTCTCTATCGTTCTCTCACACCAAGGCATGGAGTAGCTTGAGGACATGTATCTTCTCCATCTTCTCTATCTTTCTCTCACACCAAGGCATGGAGTAGCTTGAGGACATGTATCTTCTCCATCTTCTCTATCGTTCTCTCACACCAAGGCATGGAGTAGCTTGAGGACATGTATCTTCTCCATCTTCTATATCTTTCTCTCACACCAAGGTATGGAGTTGCTTGACAAAATTTATCTTCGATGCCTTCTATATCCTCATTGCTTGCTGTTTGGGGTTTTAGGCTGGGTTTCTGTATAAGCACTTGTGACATTTGCTGATGTAAGAAGGGATTTATAAATATATTTGATTGATGCTATGTATCTAATCTTAGGGTCCAGTAAACCAAACTCTACATTAAACACTGCAATCTGTTTATAAAAGCTAATGATTTATGACTGCTTTTTAAAAGCTGTTTGACGTCAATTGGAAGACTGTTATTTGGGTACACACACACACACATATACACACACACACACACACACACACACACACACACACACACACACACACACACACACACACACACACACACACACACACACACACACACACACACACATGCACGCACGTACGCACGCACGCACGCACACACACACACACACACACACGCATACACATGCATACCCACACACGCACGCACGCACGCACACACACACACACACACGCACGTACGCATTCACACACACACACACACACACACACACACACACACACACACACACACACACACACACACACACACACACACACACACACACACACACACACACACACACACACACACACACTTCCCCCCGTATTTGGGGCCAAATAATAATTTGCTGCAGCCCCACAATTTGCCTGCAAGCTCTTCATAGCCTTGTTCACTCTTGGAGTAGTGAATGATAACACTGAGGTACAAGGTTGTGTAGGTGGCTATATGCCTGCCAGGTGACTAATTCAGGTAAGTTGAATTATCACATTAAGGTAAAAGTAGAAACCCACCTATAAGATATTCATGTTATATTGTTTCCGACGCAGCATTTTAGAGTTTCTTGAGATCAGGTCAAGGTAGCTACAGTTGAAGTCGAAGTTACATACACCTTAGCAAAATACATTTAAACTCAGTTTTTCACAATTCCTGACATGTAATCCTAGAAATGCCCTGTCTTAGTTCAGTTAGGATCACCACTTCATTTTAAGAATGTGAAATGTCAGAATAATAGTAGAGAGAATGATTTGTGGCTCGGGTGGTTGTTATCCTTGATGATCTTTATGGCCTTCCTGTAACATCGGGTGGTGTAGTTGTCCTGGAGGGTAGGTAGTTTGCCCCCGGTGATGCGTTGTGCAGACCTCACTACCCTCTGGAGAGCCTTACGGTTGTGGGCGGAGCAGTTGCCTTACCAGGCGGTGATACAGCCCGCCAGGATGCTCTCGATTGTGCATCTGTAGAAGTTTGTGAGTGCTTTTGGTGACAAGCCGAATTTCTTCAGCCTCCTGAGGTTGAAGAGGCGCTGCTGCGCCTTCTTCACGATGCTGTCTGTGTGGGTGGACCAATTCAGTTTGTCTGTGATGTGTATGCCGAGGAACCTAAAACTTACTACCCTCTCCACTACTGTTCCATCGATGTGGATAGGGGGGTGTTCCCTCTGCTGTTTCCTGAAGTCCACAATCATCTCCTTAGTTTTGTTGACGTTGAGTGTGAGGTTATTTTCCTGACACCACACTCTGAGGCCCTCACCTCCTCCCTGTAGGCCGTCTCGTCGTTGTTGGTAATCAAGCCTACCATTGCTGTGTCGTCCGCAAACTTGATGATTGAGTTGGAGGCGTGCGTGGCCACGCAGTTGTGGGTGAACAGGGAGTACAGGAGAGGGCTCAGAACGCACCCTTGTGGGGCCCCAGTGTTGAGGATCAGCGGGGTGGAGATGTTGTTGCCTACTCTCACCACCTGGGGGCGGCCCGTCAGGAAGTCCAGTACCCAGTTGCACAGGGCGGGGTCGAGACCCAGGGTCTCGAGCTTGATGACGAGCTTGGAGGGTACTATGGTGTTAAATGCCAAGCTGTATTCGATGAACATTATTCTCACATAGGTATTCCTCTTGTCCAGATGGGTTAGGGCAGTGTGCAGTGTGGTTGAGATTGCATCGTCTGTGGACCTATTTGGGCGGTAAGCAAATTGGAGTGGGTCTAGGGTGTCAGGTAGGGCAGAGGTGATATGGTCCTTGACTAGTCTCTCAAAGCACTTCATGATGGCGGAAGTGAGTGCTACAGGGTGGTAGTCGTTTAGCTCAGTTACCTTAGCTTTCTTGGGAACAGGAACAATGGTGGCCCTCTTGAAGCATGTGAGAACAGCAGCCTGGGATAGGGATTGATTGAATATGTCCGTAAACACACCAGCCAGCTGGTCTGCGCATGCTCTGAGGGCGCGAGTTGACCCAAATGAGCTCAAATAGCTTATCAGAAGCTTCTAAAGCCATGACATCATTTTCTGGATTTTTCCAAGCTGTTTAAAGGCACAGTCAACTTAGTGTATGTAAACTTCTGACCCACTGGAATTGTGATAAAGTGAATTATAAGTGAAGTAATCTGTCTGTAAACAATTGATGGAAAAATGACTTGTTTCATGCACTTAGTAGATGTCCAAACTGACTTGCAAAAACAATAGTTTGTTATCAAGAAATTTGTGGAGTGGTTGAAAAACGAGTTTTAATGACTCCAATCTAAGTGTATGTAAACTTCCGACTTCAACTGATATTCTGCTATAGTCTTTCATCCTATATTCGTCTGTTTCATACACTTGAAATTGACTGAAATTACTGTAAAATGTGTGCATATATTTTTATTTAATACACCGGTGAGAGGATTTGCCAGGTCTCTGAGAACAGCCCTTCAATGCTTCTTCCTAATGGCTTACTTGTTCTGTTTGAGAACTGGACGTGGAGGAAGGAAGAGGAAATAAAAGTGATTCCAGACCCATCCTTTCTCTCCATCCTCCTCTCTTCTATATCAGCTGCTCCAGAGACCATAAAAGACCTTCTGCTCGTGATAAAAAACATAATTCTGCTAGTTTCATTTTCTTTTTCAATCATGCTCCAAAAACGTAATTGTTCTACTCCAAAGACATTACTGTTCCATGATTATAATTTACACGGTTGGGAAGTGCAAGATGTGCACGTACATGTACTCTGTGACACCCCTTCCCTCTGTTGACGCAAATCACACATCACTAAAATTCAAGTTCATTGCCTTACATACAAGTATAGCCTTATACCAACACATGGAAAGTAAGATCTAATGTCAACAATGCACGCATCATGAAACATATCATTGTTTAATTGTGGAGAAGGATAATACATATTTGATATATAGTTATATAGTGAGTGATGGATGTACTGAATAGCTAAACAATTATATTGTCAATAATTAATAACTAATAATGATCAAAACTGAAGTTATAGGAAAACAGGGGTATTGTCTGTACTATAGTGTTGCTATTGTTTTAGTATGATTCCATTAAACACTGTTATTTATCCTGGGCCTTGTACATTACATCTTCTAACTGTAACCTATTCTACAATGCCCCATTATAATACAGGTTTAGCACGTAATCCAGGCATCATCAAGATGTCTCTTGCTGGACTCATAGGAAATCAGGATAATGCATAAAACATGTTTTTAAACCTTTACGTTCCTCTGGACCTGTGTGATTCTAACAAGGCTTTATAGTAATCATCTGAAATATAGAGACTTATAACTACAGCCAGACAATGGAGGTTATACCTATGAATTATCGTGTTAAATCTCAAATGTATTCTCAGGCAGGATTAACTATTGACTAATACAAAGCCTGTTTACTGCAGGAAATGACTATGATCATTCTATTATAATCTCATTAAGATCAATGTGTCTCTGTTGAATTCACAGAATGAATCTCCATACTATGAGTTTATTTATCAGGCTGTTTTCCTGAAGCATCTCTTTACTCTACATCTATAAATCATAATACCTCTTAAAAGGTGAATCACTTGCGATATTGCAACTACTTGTTTTAACTTAAATATATACCTCAAATGTGTAAGTAATTTAAGGGAAAGGGAGGAATATCAGTAATTTAAGGGAATGGGGTAATATCAGTAATTTAAGGGAATGGGGTAATATCAGTAATTTAAGGGAATGGGGTAATATGCCTTGATGAAGCATTGGATTGCAGACAAATAAATAATTGATGGTCCATTATTTTTATTCACTACCACACTGACTGATAACAATACTCTTCCTGGTAATTGTCTAGAAACCACCATTAAAAATGTTCAAAGAGAATGTGTTCACTCCTCCATTGAATCAGGGAATCTCATGTTGCTGTTTGTCTGAGGACAGATAGATGGACTGTATGTTCCTATCCCACCTTTATGAAAAGATAGGCCTAATAATGGCAACGGAATGCTGTACAACAATAAAATGCATTATTAACATTGTCACCTTTATTTAGTGAAGTGATAATGCCAGAGAAGCTGGTGTTTGGAGGATATATTGGCATGGGTGTTGTTGGCAAACCATGCCAATATATCCTCCAAACACCAGCTTCTCTGGCATTATCACTTTTATACAACAGGTTACCAACATATTCAAATAATGATTGACATATTTTCATTTTATTTTGATGAAATAATACTATTTTATCCTTCCACAAGATATAGGTATAGTCCCATTCTTATGCCTTGCTTTCTGGCTAGCCAACTACGGCTAATTTACAGTCACGTCAAACAGTTTAAGCAGTTTTTCTCATGACATTTATTTGGATACATCCATAACAATGAGTTAATAAGCCTCGATTTCACCTGCCATAGGAAATGTCAGGACAGTTTTTCAGAGGAGCAAGCCAACAACACAGCGAACACAATCACTTCAAACTGAAGTTGAAAAGACTGCATACTAGCTGCACTTAGTTTTGTTTGACCTGCTTTCTATTGACATTTATTTGTTAATATCCATAAAAATGATGCCAACTGATTCATGATTTTGACTGGATGACAAACGCTGCCTGCCTGTCTGTCTCCTACCGACAAGTTCGTTACCATGGGACAGTTGGAGATCGAATTTGAATATTGAAACAATGTTGGAGAGACAGACCACAAGGTTTATACAAATCTCTGCTGTTGAAAACTAAATGTTAGTCTAAAAGAAATGTGTGATAATATCTAGATGCTTTTTATAGTGGAGATCAGGTTTATAAATTGTCTGGCTGAGCTTGAGACAGTCAGATTGAAAATGTTTTTATTTTTTATTAAACCTTCCTATACTATTGTATCTTTGTCTATGCCGCTCTGACATTGCTCGTCCATATATTTATCTATTCTTAATTCCATTCCTTACTCAAATTTGTGTGTGTTGGATATATGTGAAATGGTTAGATATTGCTGCAATGTCAGAACTAGACACACAAGCATTTTTTATTTAACCTTTATTTAACTAGGCAAGTCAGTTAAAACAAAATCTTATTTACATTGATTGCCTACATTTTAGCGTCATAGATTTAGCAGGTGGTAACTTCTGGAATAGACACCGGCTGGAATGCGTTTTTAACCAATCAGCATTCAGGATTAGACCCACCTGTTGTATAATTAAGTAATAAGGCATGAGGGGGTTTGGTATATAGCCAATATACCATGGCTAAGGTCTGTTCCCCGGTAGGCATCATTGTAAATAAGAATTTGTTCTTAACTGACTTGCCTAGTTAAATAAAGGTACAACAAAATATATATATATGAAATTATGCACAACGCATCGCGGGGTGCCTGGACATTACATCGCCTATTTCGAGTATTGTAATGTTAGTTGTTAAGACAATACACAAGTTGTAGTTAAGCTTCGAGCTGTTTTCACATTTTCCTTTGCCTCTCCCAATGATCTTTGTCTGTATATATGCTGCCATCTGCTGGTACATTTTAGACACTACCACAGAACACATTTATTACTGTCACACTGAGGACATGGTGATAAATATCGAGTTTCTAACTGGAGAGAGTAGTAACTAATCAATGATTGAAAACTACATCAACAACTGTCTGATTTAGTGAAGGTACATTAGGCCAGGACTCTGGTCCTTATTGGACATGTCCCAGCGGGTCTAGACAGTCGTTACCTGAACACACACTGTTCTGTTTGACCAAAAGGCACACTGTACAGTATCTGTTTGAGCAAAGGTGCGACTACAGTTTAGTCAATTAATAATCCACAGCTAACCTGCATTATGCACTCCTTTAGAAGTGAGACTCTGCCTGCTGTCATAGCACTTACGAAAAAAGATTCCAGTCAGAGTCAAATCAAATCAAATCAAATCAAAATCAATAATCAAGTGCAAATAGAGTGCAGTATAACTGCAGTTAGAATCCAGTATATCTGCAGTACGGAGCAATTTTTGGGTCCAAAATAAGACAGCCAACTGCAGTTACTGCACTTTTACCTCAGTTTCAAAACTACAATCTGCATTCTACTGGCTTGGTCTCTCTTTAGTCTTTGGCTGTAGATTGTTCCTGCTCGGGTCCTCTGAAATAAAGCACCCTATGCAAAACATTACCAACCAAAGGTAATACTTTCTGGCAGCCTGATTTACCTATCATCAAAAGAAGTACCTCTTTATGCATCCACTCTCAACTCAGTGACATTTAGGGAATGGTGTATGCCTAACTGACCAAATTATGTTGAACATACTTTGTATGTAGGATTTGTTATACGACGACAGAATGACATTCAGACAGGCCATAGATCTTATTATCTAAAATAAAACAAAAACGAGTTGATTCACAACAAATGTAGAGTTCTGTGGAAGTATTGTGGTCTACTCAGGAAAGACTCGTCATGGTCTTTCCCACCTTCCTTTTATTAGAGTAGCACGATTTGTTTTATAATTCAGGGGGACAGGATCCAAACGCGGTAGATTAATATTGAAGATGGAAGGAGCAGTGACACGCACTGTGATAACGTCTACCAGCAGCAGCACGGACAACTTTTACACCTCTACTCTGGCATGTGATAGGCACTTTTTTCTCACTGCTTCGGGGCTCCTCGTTTTCGCAGAAATAGTAAGTAGTCAAGTTTCAAGGTTCAAGCTGTAGGCTACGGGATACGCATGGTACATCTTCCAAAGACATGCTTATTTGCATGTTCCTTACCCACAATGCAATAACAATAAGACATAATAAATGTTAAGAATAGGAACATAAATGACATGGCTCAATAGAACAGAATAAACATTTTATAGTAGCATAAGTATCATTTAAGTAAGCACATATAATATATATATATAATATAGCCCATTTAGCAGAAGCTTTTGTCCAAAGCGACTTACAAGTCGGCTGGGGCCACTACTTTTACATATGGGTGGCCCCAGCAGGAATCGAACCCACGACGCTTGGCGTTGCAAGCGCCATGCTCTACCGACTGAGCCACACAGGACTTATTGTCCTCACATTGTATAGTCCCATATTTACACTTGTACTGGAGAAGGTTGCGATGGGGGCAGTGTTTAAACTGGGCAGTATGACAAGAGTCTGGTAGCAAATCAAAATCAAATCAAATTGTTTGGTCTCATACATGTGTTTAGCTGATGTTATTGCGGGTGTAGCAAATTGGGCTCCCGAGTGGCGATGCGATCTAAGGCACTGCATCTCAGTGCAAGAGGCATTATTACAGTCCCTGATTCAAATCCAGGCTGTATCACATCAGGCTGATTTTTGCTCATTCTTCAAGGCAAAACTGCTCCAGCTCCATTAAGTTGGATGGGTTCTGCTGGTGTACAGCAATCTTTAAGTTATACCACAGATTCTCAATTGGATTGTGGTCTGGGCATTGACTAGGCCATTCCAAGACATTTAAATGTTCCCCTTAATAAACCACCCAAGTGTTGTTTTAGCAGTATGCTTAGGGTCATTGTCCTGCTGGAAGGTGAACCTCTGTCCCAGTCTCAAATCTCAGGAAGACGGAAACAGCTTTCCCTCAAGAATTATCCTGTATTTAGCACCATCCATCAATTCTGACAAGTTTCCCAGTCCTTGCCGATGAAAACATCCCCACAGCATGATGCTGCCACCACAATGCTTCACAGTGGGGATGAGGTTCTCGGGGGTTATGAGAGGTGTTGGGTTTACGTAAGACATAGCATTTACCTTGATGGCCAAAAAGCTTAATTTTAGTCTCATCTGACCAGAGTACCTTCTTCCATATGTTTGGAGAGTCGCCCACATGCCTTTTGGTGAACACCAAAAGTGTTTGCTTATTTTTTTCTTTAAACAATGGCTTTTTTCTGGCCACTCTTCGGTATACTTAAAGTGGTCCTATGGACAGATACTCCAATCTCTGTGGAGGTTTGCAGCTCCTTCAGGGTTATCTTTGGTCTCTTTGTTGCCTCTCTGATTAATGCCCTCCTTGCTTGGTCCGTGAGTTTTGGGGGAGGCCCTCTCTTGGGAGGTTTGTTGTGGTGCCATATTCTTTCTCCAAACATAAAGATGGTCATTATGGCCAAATAGTTATATTTTTGTTTCATCAGACCAGAGGACTTTTCTCCAAAAAGTATGATCTTTGTCCCCATGTGCAGTTGCAAACCGTAATCTGTCTTTTTATGTTGGTTTTGGAGCAGTGACTTCTTCCTTGCTGAGCGGCCTTTCAGGTTATGTCGATATAGGACTCGTTTTACTGTGGATATAGATACTTTTGTACCTGTTTCCTCCAGCATCTTCACAAGGTCCTTTGCTGTTGTTCTGGGATTGATTTGCACTTTTCGCACCAAAGTATGTTCATCTCTAGGAGACAGAACACATCTCCTTCCTGAGTGGTATGACGGCTGCGTGGTCCCATGGTGTTTATACTTGCGCACTATTGTTTGTACAGATGAATGTCGTACCTTCAGGCTTTGGAAATTGCTCCCAATGATGAACCAGACTTGTGGAGCTCTCCAATTTTGTTTCTGAGGTCTTGGCTGATTTCTTTTCATTTTCCGATGATGTCAAGCAAAGAGGCACTGAGTTTGGAGGTAGGTCTTGAAATATATCCACAGGTACACCTCCAATTGACTCAAATCATGTCAATTAACCTATCAGAAGCTTCTAAAGCCATGACATAATTTTCTTTAATTTTCCAAACTGTTTAAAGGCACATTCAATTTAGTGTATGTAAATTTCTGACCCACTGGAATTGTGATACAGTGAATTATAAGATAAATAATCTGTAAATTTGTTGGGAAAAATTACTTGTGTCATGCACAAAGTAGATGTCCTAACCGACTTGCCCAAACTATAGTTTCTTAACAAGACATTTGTGGAGTGGATGAAAAACGAGTTTTAATGACTCCAACCTAAGTGTATGTAAACTTCTGACTTCAACTGTAACTGGTTGCACCAGATCTAATTTAGGGGCTTCGTAGTAAAGGGAGTGAATACATATGCATGCACCACTTTTCAGTTTTTAATTATTAACTTCACCAATTTGGACTATTTTTTGTATGTCCATTACATGAAATCCAAATAAAAATCTATTTTAATTACAGGTTGTAATGCAACAAAATAGGAAAAATGCCAGGGGATGAATAATGTGATATTATTAAAGTGGCTAGTGTTCCATTTATTAAAGTTACCAATGATTTCAAGTCTGTGTACATAGGCGGCAGCCTCTCTGTGCTAGTGATGGCTATTTATCAGTCTGATGGCCTTGAGATAGAAGCTGTTTTTCAGTCTTTCGGTCCCAGTTTTGATGCACCTGTACTGACCTCACATTCTGGATAATAGAGAGGTGAACAGGCAGTGGCTCGGGTGGTTGTTATCTTTGATGGTCTTTTTGGACTTCCTGTGACATTGGGTACTGTAGGTGTCCTGAAGGCGAGCCCTGCGGTTGTGGGCGGTGCAGTTGCCATACCAGGCGGTGATACATCCTGACAGGATTCTCTCAATTCTGAATCTGTAAAAGTTTGTAAGGGTTTTAGGTGACAAATTATTGTGCCTTCTTCACCACACTGTTTGTGTGGGTGGACCATTTCAGTTTGTCAGTGATGTGTACGCAGAGAAACGTAAAACTTTCCACCTTCTCCACTGCTGTCCCGTCGATGTCGATAGGGTGGTGCTCCCTCTGCTGTTTCCTGAAGTCCACGATCATCTCCTTTGTTTTGTTGACATTGAGTGAGAGGTTGTTTTCCTGACACCACACTCCCAGAGCCCTCACCCCCTCCCTGTAGGCTGTCTCATTGTTGTTGGTAATCAAGCCTACCACTGTAGTGTCGTCTGCAAACTTGATGATTAAGTTGGATGCGTGCTTGGCCATGCAGTCATGGGTGAACAGGGAGTACAGGAAGGGGCTGAGTACGCAACCTTGAGGGGCCCCAGTGTTGGGGATCAGCGAAGTGGAGGTGTTGTTTCCTACGTTCACCACCTGGGCGTGGCCCATCAGGAAGTCCAGGACCCAGTTGCACAGGGCGGGGTTCAGACCCAGGGCCTCGAGCTTAATGATGAGCTGGAAGGGTACTATGGTGTTGAATGCTGAGCTTTAGTCAATGAACAGCATTCTTACATATGTATTCCTCTTGTCCAGATGGGATTGTGCAGTGTGATGGCAATTGTATCGTCTTTGGACCTATTGGGGCGGTAAGCAAATTAAAGTGGGTCTAGGGTGACAGGTAAGATGGAGGTGATATCATCCTTGACTAGTCTCTCAAGGCACTTCATGATGACAGAGGTGAGTGCTACGAGGCGATAGTCATATAGTTCAGTTACCTTTCCATTATTGGGTACAGGAACAATGGTGGCCATCTTGAAACATGTGGGGACAGCACACTGGGATAGGGAGTGATTGAATATGTCCGTAAACACACCAGCCAGCTGGTTTGCACATGCTCTGAGTTGTGATGTCAGTGTGTAGCATGAATGTAAATGTGTGTACGTCTATATGGGCGTGTGCATGAGTGAGTGCATGTGTGCTAAGGTGAGGAGAATCAGAGCAGGTGGTCAGTCCAGTTCAATTGTTCAACAGTCTGATGGCTTGTAGATAGAAACTGTCTCTGAGCCTGTTGGTATCAGACCTCATGCCAGATGTTAAGGGAGGGAGAGAACAGCCTGTGGCTGGGGTGTGTGGGGTCCTGGATGATGCTGCATGACTTCCTCCCATGATGTACTGGGCCGTCTTCACCACCCGCTGGAGGGCTTTGTGGTCGTATACGGAACAATTCACGTACCAAATCAAATCAAATCAAATGTATTTATATAGTCCTTCGTACATCAGCTGATATCTCAAAGTGCTGTACAGAAACCCAGCCTAAAACCCCAAACAGCAGGCCGTGATACAACCGGTCAGGACATTCTTGATGGTGCAGGGCTAGTATTTGGAGAGGACTCTGGGCGGCATTCTGTTGTGCCCTCTTGACAACAGTGGTGGTGTTGGTCCATGACACGTCCTTGGTGATGTGGAGGCCGAGGAACTTAAAACTAGTGACTCCCTCTACTGCAGTCCGGTTGATGTGGATCGGGGCATGTTCACACCCCTGCTTCTTGAAGTTAACAATCAACTCCTTTGTTTTGCTGACTTTGAGGGAGAGGTTGTTGTCATGACACCACAATGCCAGCTCACTTACCTCCTCCCTATAGGCTGACTCGTTGTCGTTGGTTATCAGGCCTATAACCGTGCTGTCGTCAGCAAAGTTCATGAGGGAGTTGGTGTTGTGCAAAGCCACACAGTTGTGGATGAACATGGGGTACAGCAGAGGACTGAGGACACCCCTGGGGGGCCCCTGAGTTAAGAGTCAGTGTAGAGGAGGTGTTGTTGCCAATCCTCACAGCCTGTGCTCTACCCCTCAGGGAGTTCAGGATCCAGTTACAGAGAGTGATGTCCTAACTACAACACAAACATATTTGTGTCCAAGTTCAATGTAATAATTTATTGAAATCACTTTGGCAGTGGCTTTTACCATCTTTCTCACAATAGCTGCCATCAGAATTCATGGAGGGAATCAATACCGCTTTGTTGATTGAACAAATTAAACACATTATGAAGATCAGACATTTTATTATTGTTCATACCTTGTATCACATGGCTAATTGTACCCTTACCATAGGGGCACAATTAGTTCTGAAAAAGGGAAGAGTTTGTCATTTGCTGAATCCCATTACTTCTATACAGATTTGCCTTCTGTTTGACTTGTATATTTTATGTGCATTTTATACACATTTTGCATAGGCTAATAACCTGTATGACGTTTTTTCACAGATGGTGACATGACATTGTATTGAACACTGCACTGAACTGAAGATTCAATTATTTCAAATTTTTCAAGGAAATATAACTGGAGAAAATGACCATAATGTCAAACTACTTCCTGTAATATAGACTACTTCCTGTAATATAGACTACTTTCTGTAATATAGACTACTTTCTGTAATATAGAATACTTCCTGTAATATAGACTACTTTCTGTAATATAGACTACTTTCTGTAATATAGACTACTTTCTGTAATATAGACTACTTCCTGTAATATAGACTACTTTCTGTAATATAGACTACCTCCTGTAATATAGACTACTTCCTGTAATATAACTACTTTCTGTAATATAGACTACTTTCTGTAATAAAGACTACTTTCTGTAATATAGACTACTTTCTGTAATATAGACTACTTTCTGTAATATAGACTACTATAGACTCCTGTAATATTACAATATTACATTTAATATAGACTACTTTCTGTAATATAGACTACTTTCTGTAATATAGACTCTTATCCAATATAGACTACTTTCTGTAATATAGACTACTTGTAATATAGACTACTTTCTGTAATATAGACTACAAATACTTTCTGTAATATAGACTACCTCCTGTAATATAGACTACTTCTGTAATATAGACATCAATATAGACTGGAACTTTCTGTAATATAGCCAATATTGACTATAGACTACTTTCTGTAATATAGACTACCTCCTGTAATATAGACTACCTCCTGTAATATAGACTACTTTCTGTAATATAGACTACTTTCTGTAATAAAGACTACTTTCTGTAATAAAGACTACTTTCTGTAATATAGACTACTTTCTGTAATATAGAATACTTTCTGTAATATAGACTACTTTCTGTAATATAGACTACTTTCTGTAATATAGACTACTACTTTCTACTTTCTGTAATATAGACTACTTTCTGTAATATAGACTACTTTCTGTAATACTTTCTGTAATAAAGACTACCTAATATAGACTTTTCTGTAATATAGAATACTTTCTGTAATATAGAATACTTTCTGTAATATAGAATACTTTCTGTAATATAGACTACTTTCTGTAATATAGAATACTTTCTGTAATAAAGACTACTTTCTGTAATAAAGACTACTTTCTGTAATAAAGACTACTTTCTGTAATATAGACTACTTTCTGTAATATAGACTACTTTCTGTAATATAGACTACTTTCTGTAATATAGACTACCTCCTGTAATATAGACTACTTCCTGTAATATAGACTACTTTCTGTAATATAGACTACCTCCTGTAATATAGACTACTTTCTGTAATATAGACTACTTTCTGTAATATAGACTATATAGACTACTTTCTGTAATATAGACTACTCCTGTAATATAGACTACTTTCTGTAATATAGACTACTTTCTGTAATATAGAATACTTTCTGTAATATAGACTACTTTCTGTAATATAGAATACTTTCTGTAATAAAGACTACTTTCTGTAATAAAGTAATATAGAACTACTTTCTGTAATATAGACTTTCTGTAATAAAGACTACTTTCTGTAATATAGACTACTTTCTGTAATATAGACTACTTTCTGTAATATAGACTAATATAGAATACTTTCTGTAATATAGACTACTTTCTGTAATATAGACTACTTTCTGTAATATAGACTACTTTAATATAGACTACTTTCTCCTTTCTGTAATATAGACTACCTCCTGTAATATAGACTTTCTTTATAGACTACTTTCTGTAATAAAGACTACTTTCTGTAATATAGACTACTTTCTGTAATACTTTCTGTAATATAGACTACTTTCTGTAATAGACTACTTTCTGAATATAGACTACTTTCTGTAATATAGACTACTTTCTGTAATATAGACTACTTTCTGTAATATAGACTACTTTCTGTAATATAGACTACTTTCTGTAATATAGACTACTTTCTGTAATATCAGATACTTTCTGTAATAAAGACTACTTTCTGTAATATAGAATACTTTCTGTAATATCAGATACTTTCTGTAATATCAGATACTTTCTGTGTAGACAGACATTGGTTCTCAGTACAGTGTTTTATTTTTCTCTGGAAAGGGAAGTTGCTTAAAAAACAAGGTCAGTTTCATTGTCCATTTTCCTTCCAGCATCAGAGGAGAATGTGACCAAAAGAGCCTCCTCTTCCACTTAGGCCAGACATTCTTTTTTCCTGTTTCATGAAGCAACCAATGAAACATTATTTTCTTTTAATAACAGGAAGGGAGGTTTGCAGTGCAACAGAGGACAAAACTTCCCATTATTTACAGTAGCACGCAGTATAACAATCTGCATCTATAGATTTATCATGATCAATGTGTGATGGCATTCTGAAAGAATGAGCAGATCAGATAGATGTCAGTCAGCTGCGGGTTTCATTTCGGTTCCAGAAATACAAACTATGAAAAATCACTTGGCAATTATGTTATACTTTGTATAGCTGTTGTACTGTTTAAGATGAGAGTTTGCAGGTAAACATATCACTCTACACTGCACTGGATCCTGTGCATATGATTTGATTTGATTTAGGCTATATTATTTCCTTTCATTGTAATGTCTTTCTACAGTATGCCCTCAAGATAGGCACAGCAAATGCACTTAAATACATGATAAGGTAGACACCACCAGACCACAGCCATCACTGACTATGTGTGCTATTCCCTGTATAGTGCACTACTTTCAACTGGAGCCCTATGGGCCCTGTTAAAAAGTAGTGCACTATAAATGGAATAGGATACCATTTGGAATGCTGGCTATATGCTTCCCTGTCCCCTCAGGTGTTTGGTCTGCTGGTATGGATGCTGATAGCAGGGACGGAGTACTTCCGTGTGTCTGCCTTTGGGTGGGTCATGTTTGTGGCCATCTTGTACTGGGTCCTGACGGTCATCTTCCTCATCATCTACCTGACCATGGCTTACAACAGGATCCCTCAGGTCCCCTGGACAACTGTGGTACTTTCTGAGACATACTACTTTCTGACACATAATACAGCATTATTTGAAACTTGAGTGATTGAGGTTGTTTATTATACATCTAGTAATTGAATAATTGTGGACTATTTATGTAACAGAAAACCAATGGAGGTAACTGCCTTGATGGTTTTGGGGGAGAGAGCAAATAGATGAACCAAGGCTTTATGAATGTGATCAACTGAAACCATTCTATAATGTGTACTACCCTACAGTATCTGAAACAGCCAGGAATCCTGTCATTCTACAGGGCCTGTTCTTAACAGTAGTGCTACAGTGATGTATGTGGTGTTCTACAGGGTCTGTTCTTCAACAGTAGTGCTACAGTGATGTATGTGGTGTTCTACAGGGTCTGTTCTTCAACAGTAGTGCTACAGTGATGTATGTGGTGTTCTACAGGGTCTGTTCTTAACAGTAGTGCTACAGTGATGTATGTGGTGTTCTACAGGGTCTGTTCTTCAACAGTAGTGCTACAGTGATGTATGTGGTGTTCTACAGGGTCTGTTCTTAACAGTAGTGCTACAGTGATGTATGTGGCGTTCTACAGGGTCTGTTCTTCAACAGTAGTGCTACAGTGATGTATGTGGTGTTCTACGGGGTCTTTTCTTCTACAGTAGTACTTCAGTGATGTATGTGGCGTTCTACAGGGTCTGTTCTTCAACAGTAGTGCTACAGTGATGTATGTGGTGTTCTACAGGGTCTGTTCTTCAACAGTAGTGCTACAGTGATGTATGTGGTGTTCTACAGGGTCTGTTCTTCAACAGTAGTGCTACAGTGATGTATGTGGTGTTCTACAGGGTCTGTTCTTCAACAGTAGTGCTACAGTGATGTATGTGGTGTTCTACAGGGTCTGTTCTTCAACAGTAGTGCTACAGTGATGTATGTGGTGTTCTACAGGGTCTGTTCTTCAACAGTAGTGCTACAGTGATGTATGTGTTGTTCTACAGGGTCTGTTCTTCAACAGTAGTGCTACAGTGATGTATGTGGTGGCAGCAGCAGTAGAAACAGCCTCAATCAGCCATGCTGTTAAGGGACGCCATAACTACAACTGCTGGGTAGCATCCACAGTAAGAAAACCACCTTTGACCTTCCAGACAGACAACTTTTAAAATATACCACAAATATGATTTATGATGACAGCGATATTAAAGTATACAATATTAAAATGCTAAATATATGCCTACAAGACATATAAGAGATGTATGATGCCACTGTGTACCATCCATAATGCTATCTATTTGGTCCATTTAAGCCTACTCAACTCATACCCAGTATTGTACTGAATTTGAATGTTTTCATATGTCTGTTTTTCAGTTCTTTGCCTTCCTGGTGTCACTCTGCTATGCAGGAAGTACATATTTAAGTTTTAAATCATGGAGATCAAGGGATGAGGAACAATAACCACTCACAAAGGACAGCTAAAGTATATCCGTTATGGAACACAAGAAGAATGCAACAACCACTCCTTCCCTTTGGAATGCATTTCTATATTTAATTTCTGTTATATTTCTGTTATTTTAGAGTTATGGTGTGTTTCATCTGTTGGAATGACAGAGCCTGAACCTCGGTGGTGTTTTTACTTCTTATTCACTCATGAGTTTAAAAAAAATACATTTGGATGAAAATGACTGATGCTAATAAAGTGACTATTCTATTTTTCTGAAGCTGGAGATCAAAGCTTTAACTCCAATATTAAAATGGATCGAACAGTAATGTTGTCCCACACTAGATGGTGCTACAATACAAGGCTAAGAAACAGGGCTGATGAAGAACATTCCAGTCAATTCTCTTTGTGATTATTATTATGTGACCAGTTTCAGGAAACTTGGCGTACTTCACAGGAGCACCTTTTCAATTAGACATTTTTTTTTCAAAATGCGTTTTTGGGCGGAAATGCCTACTCGAACATGTGAACTTTCATGTGCCTTAATAACAAACTTGTATGCCATCTGTAAATACGAATAATACATTTAAATTGCAAGCCTAGTTGGTTTAGCCACAGAAAAGACAGCAACCTTCTTGCTAGCCATGATTGGCTGAGATAATGAGTGGAGGGGACATACCAAGAGATGAGTTTGGATTGGTCTGCCATTTAGCACGCGTCTGTCTATTTGAGCTGGTCAGTATGTGTTGGTAATCGTGTCTAATGCAGCTTTTTCTTTTTAAGTATTGCGTAGTAAAACTGCATATGTGTTGCTCTCCACTTTCTGGAGGACTGAGGTAAGTGGAATTCGAGTATGATAGCTAAGGAGATGGAAAAACACCTGTCTCCGGATTACATCTTCAAATTTAGGGCAACCATGGCATTCATGACAGGAGACGCGTCCAATGCAGGAGACGCGTCCATGTATATGGGTAAGGAAGTGTTATAATTTCAAGTTAAAGTGTACTGCTAGCTAGCTAATGTTAGCTGGCTGGCTAGCTAGCTTATGTTACATGTATAATCTTACTATTCGTATCTCAGAGCCATTTGCTTGGCTAGCTAACATTGAACCTGGTTGGTTAGCTACCTGCAGATTCATGCAGGGTAGTAACGTCATGAGTTGGGATTATGGTTCATTGTTTAGCTAGCTGAGTCAGCTACACTGAACAAAAATGTAAATGCAACATGCAACAATTTAGAATATTTTACAGTTCATATAAGGAATTCAGTCAATTTAAATAAATAAATTAGACCCTAATCTATGGATTTAACATGACTGAGAATACAGATATATATCTGTTGGTCACAAATACCAAAAATAAAGTAGGGGTGTAGATCAGAAAACCAGTCCGTATCTGGTGTGACCACCATCTGCCTCATGCAACGCGACACATCTCCTTCACATAGAGTTGATCAGGCCCTTGATTGTGGACTGTGGAATGTTGTCCCACTCCTCTTCAATGTCTGTGTGAAGTTTCAACTAACATCAAGGCAGTGGCCCGTTCCTGTAGGTTCATGCTCTACAACATCCGCAGAGTACGACCCTGCCTCACACAGGAAGCGGCACAGGTCCTAATCCAGGCACTTGTCCTCTCCCATCTGGATTACTGCAACTCGCTGTTGGCTGGGCTCCCTGCCTGTGCCATTAAACCCCTACAGCTCATCCAGAACGCCGCAGCCCGTCTGGTGTTCAACCTTCCCAAGTTCTCTCACGTCACCCCGCTCCTCCGCTCTCTCCACTGGCTTCCAGTTGAAGCTCGCATCCGCTACAAGACCATGGTGCTTGCCTACGGAGCTGTGAGGGGAACGGCACCCCAGTACCTCCAGGCTCTGATCAGGCCCTACACCCAAACAAGGGCACTGCGTTCATCCACCTCTGGCCTGCTCGCCTCCCTACCACTGAGGAAGTACAGTTCCCGCTCAGCCCAGTCAAAATTGTTCGCTGCTCTGGCCCCCCAATGGTGGAACAAACTCCCTCACGACGCCAGGACAGCGGAGTCAATCACCACCTTCCGGAGACACCTGAAACCCCACCTCTTCAAGGAATACCTAGGATAGGATAAAGTAATCCTTCTCACCCCCCCTTTAATGATTTAGATGCACTATTGTAAAGTGGCTGTTCCACTGGATGTCAGAAGGTGAATTCACCAATTTGTAAGTCGCTCTGGATAAGAGCGTCTGCTAAATGACTTAAATGTAAATGTAAATGTAAGTTGCTGGATATTGGCGGGAACTGGAACATGCCGTTGTACACGCCGGTCCAGAGCATTCCAAACATGCTCAATGGGTGACATGTCTGGTGAGAATGCAGACCATGGAAGAACTAGGACATTTTCAGCTTCCAGGAATTGCGTACAGACCCTTGCGACATGGGGCTGTGCATTATCATGCTGAAACATGAGGTGAAGGCGGTGGATGAATGGCACAAAAATGGTCCTCAGGATCTCGTCACGGTATGCCTGCCCATACCATAACCCCACTGCCACCATGCGGCACTCTGTTCACAATGTTGACGTCAGAAAACCACTCACCCACACAACATCATACACGCTGTCTCCATCGGGCCGGGAATAGTTGAAACCGAGATTAATCCGTGAAGAGCACACTTCTCCAGCGTGCCTGTGGCCATCGTAGGTGAACATTTGCCCACTGTAGTCGGTTGCGACGCCAAACTGCAGTCAGGTCAAGTCCCTGGTGAGAACAACGAGCACGCAGATGAGCTTCCCTGAGACGGTTTCTGACAGTTTGTGCAGAAATTATTCGGTTGTGCAAACCCACAGTTCCTGTCTGGGTGGCTGGTCTAAGACGATCCCGCAGGTGAAGAAGCCAGATGTGGAGGTCCTGGGCTGGCATGGGTACATGTGGTCTGCGGTTATGGAAGTACTGCCAAATTCTTTAAAACGATGTTGGAGGCGGTTATGGTAGAGAAATTAACTTCTCTGGCAACAGCGCTCATGGACATTGATGCAGTCAGCATGCCAATTGCACTCTCCCTCAAAACTTGAGACATCTGTTGTATTGTGTTGTGTGACAAAACTGCACATTTTAGAATGGCCTTTTATTGTCCCCAGTGCAAGGTGCACCTGTGTAGTGATCATGCAGTTTCATCAGCTTCTTGATATGCCACACCTGTCTTGGCAAAGGAGAAATGCTCACTAACCGATGTAAACAAAACAAATGAGAGAAATAAGATTTTTGTGTGTGAGGAAAATGTCTGGGAAACATGGGACCAGCACTTTACATGTTGAGTTTTTTGTTGTTGTTCAGTGTATATACAATGAAAACTTGTCAAAAACACCTACTGTACATCATTTGAAATGTTGTGCAGGTTGTGCTTTGTGATGCCTTGAGGGTCCAATACAGGGGGATACATTTACTCAGATTATTTAGTGATTCTGGTCTGAATATACAGTAGGCAAGCAGTAGTCAAGCTGACATTTTTGGCTCTATAATAAGCTATAATGTAGCATTGTTAATGGTTTAAACAACTAGAATTTAAAAAATCACACATCATGACTTTAAGATTTGCAACCATCCCAATGCAGTATCATCCACATTACACTAAATACAAATAGCAAAAATCCATATAATTCTTGCCCCATTTTAAATCGGTGACTGTTCCTCAAATTAGCTTGAATTTACTGGGACTAAGACAATATTTCAATGAACAACAGACTTATTCTGTATAGCCCCATCTATCAAACTGTCTAATCTAGACCATCCATATACTGTATAAGCCCCATCTATCAAACTGTCTAATCTAGACCAACCATATACTGTATAAGCCCCATCTATCAAACTGTCTAATCTAGACCATCCATATACTGTATAAACCCCATCTATCAAACTGTCTAATCTAGACCATCCATATACTGTATAAGCCCCATCTATCAAACTGTCTAATCTAGACCATCCATATAAACTGTATAAAACCCCATCTATCAAACTGTCTAATCTAGACCATCCATATACTGTATAAACCCCATCTATCAAACTGTCTAATCTAGACCATCCATATACTGTATAAACCCCATCTATCAAACTGTCTAATCTAGACCATGTATAAACTGTCTAATCTAGACCATCCATATACCCCCATCTATCAAACTGTCTAATCTAGACCATCCATATACTGTATAAACCCCATCTATCAAACTGTCTAATCTAGACCATCCATATACTGTATAAGCCCCATCTATCAAACTGTCTAATCTAGACCATCCATCCCATATACTGTATAAACCCCATATATACTGTATAAACCCCATCTATCAAACTGTCTAATCTAGACCATCCGTATACTGTATAAACCCCATCTATCAAACTGTCTAATCTAGACCATCCATATACTGATAAACCCCATCTATCAAACTGTCTATAGACCATCCGTATACTGTATAAACCCCATCTATCAAACTGTCTAATCTAGATCAAACTGTCTATCCATCTATCAAACTGTCTAATCTAGACCATCCATATACTGTATAAACCCCATCTATCAAACTGTCTAATCTAGACCATCCATATACTGTATAAACCCCATCTATCAAACTGTCTAATCTAGACCATCCATATAAACCCCATCTATCAAACTGTCTAATCTAGACCATCCCCATCTCTATCAAACTGTCTAATCTAGACCATCCATATACTGTATAAACCCCATCTATCAAACTAATTACTGTATAAACCCCATCTATCAAACTGTCTAATCTAGACCATCCATATACATATCTATCAAACTGTCTAATAATCCATATACTGTATAAGCCCCATCTATCAAACTGTCTAATCTAGACCATCCATATACTGTATAAACCCCATCTATCAAACTGTCTAATCTAGACCATCCATATACTGTATAAGCCCCATCTATCAAACTGTCTAATCTATCAAACTGTCTAATCTAGACCATCCATATACCCCCATATCAAACTGTCTAATCTAGTCCATAACTGTATAAACCCCATCTATCAAACTGTCTAATCTAGACCATCCATATACTGTATAACCCCCATCCCCATCTATCAAACTGTCTAATCTAGACCATCCATATACTGTATAAGCCCCATCTATCAAACTGTCTAATCTAGACCATCCATATACTGTATAAACCCCATCTATCAAACTGTCTAATCTAGACCATCCATATACTGTATAAGCCCCATCTATCAAACTGTCTAATCTAGACCATCCATATACTGTATAAACCCCATCTATCAAACTGTCTAATCTAGACCATCCGTATACTGTATAAGCCCCATCTATCAAACTGTCTAATCTAGACCATCCGTATACTGTATAAGCCCCATCTATCAAACTGTCTAATCTATCACTGTATAAACCCCATCTATCAAACTGTCTAATCTAGACCATCCATATACTGTATAAACCCCATCTATCAAACTGTCTAATCTAGACCATCCATATACTGTATAAGCCCCATCTATCAAACTGTCTAATCTAGACCATCCATATACTGTATAAGCCCCATCTATCAAACTGTCTAATCTAGACCAACCATATACTGTATAAGCCCCATCTATCAAACTGTCTAATCTAGACCATCCATATACTGTATAAGCCCCATCTATCAAACTGTCTAATCTAGACCATCCATATACTGTATAAACCCCATCTATCAAACTGTCTAATCTAGACCATCCGTATACTGTATAAGCCCCATCTATCAAACTGTCTAATCTAGACCATCCATATACTGTATAAGCCCCATCTATCAAACTGTCTAATCTAGACCAACAACACAGTTAAAGCTGCAGTCAGTGATGTGCCACAAAGTGGTGTCCCTCCCCACCACTTGTTTTGGTATACAGCTGAACGTTGAACAGCTTCCCAAATCTCAGACTGTAGCTTTAATTTAAACACTATGCAGCTTGTCATGCAATGTCAGGCTAGAAGGAGAGCAGACTTCATAGACAAAATGTTTGATGTTATGAATGGGTATGGCAGATATACGTTCCAGACATTATGGGTGTATTATACATTATGTCTATTATTATACATTATGGGTGTATTATACATTATGTCTATTATTATACATTATGGGTGTATTATACATTATGTCTATTATTATACATTATGGGTGTATTATACATTATGGGTGTGTTATACATTATGTCTATTATTATACATTATGGGTGTATTATACATTATGTCTATTATTATACATTATGGGTGTATTATACATTATGTCTATTATTATACATTATGAGTGTATTATACATTATGTCTATTATTATACATTATGGGTGTATTATACATTATGGGTGTATTATACATTATGTCTATTATTATACATTATGGGTGTATTATACATTATGTCTATTATTATACATTATGGGTGTATTATACATTATGTCTATTATTATACATTATGGGTGTATTATACATTATGTCTATTATTATACATTATGGGTGTATTATACATTATGGGTGTATTATACATTATGGGTGTATTATACATTATGTCTATTATTATACATTATGGGTGTATTATACATTATGTCTATTATTATACATTATGGGTGTATTATACATTATGTCTATTATTATACATTATGGGTGTATTATACATTATGTCTATTATTATACATTATGGGTGTATTATACATTATGGGTGTGTTATACATATTATTATACATTATGGGTGTATTATACATTATGTCTATTATTATACATTATGGGTGTATTATACATTATGTCTATTATTATACATTATGGGTGTATTATACATTATGTCTATTATTATACATTATGGGTGTATTATACATTATGTCTATTATTATACATTATGGGTGTATTATACATTATGTCTATTATTATACATTATGGGTGTATTATACATTATGTCTATTATTATACATTATGGGTGTTATTATACATTATGTCTATTATTATACATTATGGGTTATGGGTATTATACATTATGTCTATTATTATACATTATGGGTGTATTATACATTATGTCTATTATTATACATTATGGGTGTATTATACATTATGTCTATTATTATACATTATGGGTGTGTTATACATTATGGGTGTGTTATACATTATGTCTATTATTATACATTATGGGTGTATTATACATTATGTCTATTATTATACATTATGGGTGTATTATACATTATGTCTATTATTATACATTATGGGTGTGTTATACATTATGGGTGTATTATACATTATGTCTATTATTATACATTATGGGTGTATTATACATTATGTCTATTATTATACATTATGTCTATTATTATACATTATGGGTGTATTATACATTATGTCTATTATTATACATTATGTCTATTATTATACATTATGGGTGTATTATACATTATGTCTATTATTATACATTATGGGTGTATTATACATTATGTCTATTATTATACATTATGGGTGTATTATACATTATGTCTATTATTATACATTATGGGTGTATTATACATTATGTCTATTATTATACATTATGGGTGTATTATACATTATGTCTATTATTATACATTATTGGTGTATTATACATTATGTCTATTATTATACATTATGGGTGTATTATACCTTATGTCTATTATTATACATTATGTCTATTATTATACATTATGGGTGTGTTATACATTATGGGTGTTATTATACATTATGGGTGTATTATACCTTATGTCTATTATTATAAATTATGTCTATTATTATACATTATGGGTGTATTATACCTTATGTCTATTATTATAAATTATGTCTATTATTATACATTATGGGTGTGTTATACATTGTCTATTATTATACATTATGTCTATTATTATACATTATGGGTGTGTTATACATTGTCTATTATTATACATTATGTCTATTATTATACATTATGTCTATTATTATACATTATGGGTGTATTATACATTATGTCTATTATTATACATTATGGGTGTGTTATACATTATGTCTATTATTATACATTATGGGTGTATTATACATTATGTCTATTATTATACATTATGGGTGTATTATACATTATGTCTATTATTATACATTATGGGTGTATTATACATTATGTCTATTATTATACATTATGGGTGTATTATATGTCTATTATTATACATTATGTCATTATATTATATACATTATGGGTGTATTATACATTATGTCTATTATTATACATTATGGGTGTATTATACATTATGTCTACATTATGGGTATTATACATTATGGGTATTATTATACATTATGTCTATTATTATACATTATGGGTGTATTATACCTTATGTCTATTATTATAAATTATGTCTATTATTATACATTATGGGTGTGTTATACATTGTCTATTATTATACATTATGTCTATTATTATACATTATGTCTATTATTATACATTATGGGTGTATTATACATTATGTCTATTATTATATATTATGGGTGTATTATACATTATGTCTATTATTATACATTATGGGTGTATTATACATTATGTCTATTATTATACATTATGGGTGTATTATACATTATGTCTATTATTATACATTATGGGTGTGTTATACATTATGTCTATTATTATACATTATGGGTGTATTATACATTATGTCTATTATTATACATTATGGGTGTATTATACATTATGTCTATTATTATACATTATGGGTGTATTATACATTATGTCTATTATTATACATTATGGGTGTATTATACATTATGTCTATTATTATATATTATGGGTGTATTATACATTATGTCTATTATTATACATTATGGGTGTGTTATACATTATGGGTGTATTATACATTATGTCTATTATTATACATTATGGGTGTATTATACATTATGTCTATTATTATACATTATGGGTGCATTATACATTATGTCTATTATTATACATTATGGGTGTATTATACATTATGGGTGTGTTATACATTATGGGTGTATTATACATTATGTCTATTATTATACATTATGGGTGTATTATACATTATGTCTATTATTATACATTATGGGTGTATTATACATTATGTCTATTATTATACATTATGGGTGCATTATACATTATGTCTATTATTATACATTATGGGTGTATTATACATTATGGGTGTATTATACATTATGGGTGTATTATACATTATGTCTATTATTATACATTATGGGTGTATTATACATTATGTCTATTAGTATACATTATGGGTGTATTATACATTATGTCTATTATTATATATTATGGGTGTATTATACATTATGTCTATTATTATATATTATGGGTGTATTATACATTATGTCTATTATTATACATTATGGGTGTATTATACATTATGTCTATTAGTATACATTATGGGTGTGTTGGATAGTAGCGCTGGGAATTGTCAGTGACCTCACGATACGATTTTATCACAATACTTAGGTGCCGATATGATATGTATTACAATTCTCATGATTCTACATGTATTACGATTCTATACTGTGATTTTATTGTGATGCGATGTTCCAAACATATTGCTCACTATATGTCTGTGGCAGAGAGACTAGAAAGCATGAGAAAGTAATAGAAATTGCCCCCCAAAATATGCTTTCTATTTAAAATGAAAATGGAGAACAGTCTACGAAGGAAAATAAGAGTTTTGATGCAGGGACAGCCAACTAACACAAACATAATAGTTTGACATTGTTGATGCGATACGACATGATATATTGTGGAAAATGATATCCCGATGTGTAACTGTCCATTTTTCCCCTTCATTACTATTGGATAGGCGTTTTAATGGTCTTGCTGTTATAAATGTAGTTCCTTACTGACACCATTGAGGTAGGGTTTGTTATAAGATGACAGATTAGTTTATTGTAGCTTCTGGTCACTACTGTATGTATTGTCTTATCAAAAGGAATACAATGAAATATAACGATTAAAGATATGCTTTTTATTAAAATGGCAATAAGCAGATGTAGCAGAAAAGGAACAACAAATAACAAATGCAGCGTGTATAAAATAGTGAAGGAGAAACACCCTGAAACGCTATTATCTCCCCATAATATTTGATTGTTCCATTAATCAAAGATATAATGAATCCTTTAAATCCCATGTGGCGCATGTGGTCTGTGACCCACGCTGACAAGACTGTTTAATATCCCTATCTGATGGGCGCTTAATAACGATTCATGAACACGTACCACGCTGCACCTTGGTCCACTTCTTCCCACGAGCGTTACATCATGAGAATTTAAACTGAATTCATTTGAATGTTTAGATGTATTTTTTGTACTGCTTCAAGTCAGGGATCACCTCAAAAATTCTTCCAAAATATTCTAAACTTTCAAATACATTCAGTTTAAATTCTCATGATGTACAAAAAACAGCATCCCACAACCTAAGGTGGCAAAACAGGCTGCCTAAGTATGATTCCCAATCAGAGACAACGATAGACAGCTGTCCCTGATTGAGAACCATACCTGGCCAAAACATAGAAACCCAAAACATAGAAATAAAGAACATAGAATGACCACCCAAATCACACCCTGACCAACCCAAATAGAGACATAAAAAGTCTCTCTAAGGTCAGGGCGTGACACATGAAGCACCCATCAGATAGTGATATAAAAAACAGTTCTGTCAGCGTCTATGTCAAACATCCGTCCAACATATAGGGTCAGTTTCCTGGACCCAGATTAAGTTTACTCCTGGACTAAAAAGCATGTGAATGGAGAATCTCCATTGAAAGTAACTAGTCCAGGACTAGGCTTAATCTGTATCTGGGATACCGTCCCAAAGAGCAAGACATACTTTTTTTTTCAATGAAGTGGAGGTTCTGTTTCCCGTACTGTTTCCAGAGTACGGTTTCCAGCCCTTTCCATGTCCACCAATCCCCAGTGGGCTCCGATGGCGGTGATCCCGGCACCGTTGAAACGACCGCTGAGGATCCTCAGCTCATTGCCCATGTTGGCTGGGTAGAAATTGAAGGAGACCTGGTTGGGCAGGCCGGCTGACAGAGTGCGCCCCATGTTGGTGCTTAACACCAGGTAGCAGATGTAGTCTGCTGGGTTATACTTCCCAGACACCTCGACGATGGCCTCATCATTAAACAGCTCCATCTCCTGCTTTTCACCCACTTCATGACCGAATACAGGAGACCAGGTGTTGCCGTATCTCAGCTGGAACCTAAAACAGAGGAAGTTTTTCACGTTGATTGTGTTTTGATAAGGTACATTGAGACTGGGAGAGCAGGTTGCGTCAGATAATATCAAGGAATGACATGTTCCATTGTACTCTGGGTTAGATATGATAACACTATTGTTTGGTCATGTACTGAATATGTAATAAACACAACAAATAAATAAATACAGAAAGAAAGAAAGAAAGAAAGAGTGTTTGTTGGATAGTGTAGTTGGACTGAGTCAGTGGTGTTTGTTGGGTAGTGTAGTTGGACTGAGTCTGTGGTGTCTGTTCATGGGTCAGGGTCTACTCACCCACTGATGTAGGCATTGTTGTTGTAGTAGTAGTAGTAGTAGTTGTTGGTCTCCCACACTCTGACTCCTGTGATGCGCCCCTCACCGTAGGAAGCAAATGGGGTGCCACCTCCCTGACCCACCGCAGAGGAATACGAGTACGGGTCTTTGATGGCTAAAATAACATGGCCAATATGTTTACTATATTTACTATATTAATAATACATCTTTATATATACAACATTTTATTTTTACCAACACATTTCTGAAAGATCTTTACATTATGAATAAAGTGCAGATGAATTAACTGAAGTACATTCTGCAATGATATAATCCATTAGTTTATGTCTCAAAGAAGAACTACTAAGTCTAACTGAAAAGACAAATTGGTGAAAGCACAAAAGCTATTATTTAATAATTATAATTTGGAATATTTTTTTTTTGTAACTCACGCAATGCCAAGCAGCCAGCCAAGAACACTGTGACAACCAGGATTAAGAACATTCTGCAAAAGTGAGGCGTCAACACTTAAGACCTTTAATTTCAGTCAATTTCACTCTCATTCCATTTCACTTTAAATGGTAAAACTTGAAATAATGTAGTTAATAATGTTTTTCATAGTAGTTTGTCAAAACAAATAAATCATTTTACCTGTCAGGTCAGTGTTTCCTAGGAGGGAGAAGAAAATAACCTTTTGAATTGTGACATAACAAACAACAAACCATTCTTGAATGTAAAATGTTATAAAACGTCTCTAAAAAGTTGAACCTACTCTTGTTTACTACAATCACTCTTGCAGTGCTAAGCTAATGTCACATTAAAAATAATGTCAGATCATTGAATTTAAATTTAGTGGCAAAAGGGCCAACATGTTTGTGCCCAAGTACCAAGAGATAATGAGTATTAACTTCATAACATTTCCCACACCAGTATTACGCATTAAAAACAAGTGCACATTTTCTATTGAATTAGTTGTGTAGTTACCCACAGTGCTGTCTTGAGATGTGTGTGAAAACCTGTGAAAGCTTCTTGTCTCTCTGTCTCTGCCAGGTCCTTCTAGTCTACTGCTTCCTCTAAGAACTGCATTTATACCTGCTGAACATTCCATCAGCTCTAGATGGAAGGAGCATGACAAAGAACACCTTTCGTCAATCACTATTGAGAAGTCAGACATGGTTTACTAATTGGTCGAGGCTACTTTGGGAGAGAGTGTCAAGGAATATTATAAGGAAAAAATAATTGTGTTCTTTTGTAACAAATTAATGACCTGAAATATGGATAACAAAATATACAATCGAACAACCGAACAAATTAAAGAATGTACCAAAATTGTATGAATGTGTGCGAAAATCGCTCAAAATCACATTCACGGGAAATAACATACACGTTTTACCTGTCAGGTCAACCACCCCTAGGGGGGAAATAACATACACGTTTTACCTGTCAGGTCAACCACCCCTAGGGGGGAAATAACATACACGTTTTACCTGTCAGGTCAACCACCCCTAGAGGGGAAATAACATACACGTTTTACCTGTCAGGTCAACCACCCCTAGGGGGAAATAACATACACGTTTTACCTGTCAGGTCAACCACCCCTAGGGGGAGAAATAACATACACGTTTTACCTGTCAGGTCAACCACCCCTAGGGGGGAAATAACATACACGTTTTACCTGTCAGGTCAACCACCCCTAGGGGGAAATAACATACACGTTTTACCTGTCAGGTCAACCACCCCTAGGGGGAAATAACATACCTGTCACGTTTTACCTGTCAGGTCAACCACCCCTAGGGGGAAATAACATACACGTTTTACCTGTCAGGTCAACCACCCCTAGGGGGAAATAACATACACGTTTTACCTGTCAGGTCAACCACCCCATAGGGGTCAACCACCCCTAGGGGGAATAACATACACGTTTTACCTGTCAGGTCAACCACCCCTAGGGGGAAATAACATACACGTTTTACCTGTCAGGTCAACCACCCCTAGGTCAGGTCAGGGGTAAATAACATACACGTTTTACCTGTCAGGTCAACCACCCCTAGTTTTACCTAGGGGGAAATAACATACACGTTTTACCTGTCAGGTCAACCACCCCCTAGAGGGGAAATAACATACACGTTTTACCTGTCAGGTCAACCACCCCTAGGGGGAAATAACATACACGTTTTACCTGTCAGGTCAACCACCCCCCCTAGGGGGAAATAACATACACGTTTTACCTGTCAGGTCAACCACCCCTAGGGGGAATAACATACGGTCAGGTCAAATAACATACACGTTTTACCTGTCAGGTCAACCACCCCTAGGGGGAGAAATAACATACACGTTTTACCTGTCAGGTCAACCACCCCTAGGGGAGAAATAACATACACGTTTTACCTGTCAGGTCAACCACCCCATAGGGGTCAACCACCCCTAGGGGGAAATAACATGTCAGGTCACCACCCTAGTTTTTTACCTGTCAGGTCAACCACCCCCACCCCTAGGGGGAAATAACATACACGGTCAAATAACATACACGTTTTACCTGTCAGGTCAACCACCCCTAGGGGAGAAATAACATACCACCCCTAGTTTTTTACCTGTCAGGTCAACCACCCCTAGGGGGAAATAACATACACGTTTTACCTGTCAGGTCACCCCTAGGGGGAAATAACATACACGTTTTACCACCACCCCTAGGGGAGAAATAACATACACGTTTTACCTGTCAGGTCAACCACCCCTAGGGGGAAATAACATACACGTTTTACCTGTCAGGTCAACCACCCCTAGGGGGAAATAACATACACGTTTTACCTGTCAGGTCAACCACCCCTAGGGGGGGAAATAACATACACGTTTTACCTGTCAGGTCAACCACCCCTAGGGGGAAATAACATACACGTTTTACCTGTCAGGTCAACCACCCCTAGGGGGGAAATAACATACACGTTTTACCTGTCAGGTCAACCACCCCTAGGGGGGAAATAACATACACGTTTTACCTGTCAGGTCAACCACCCCTAGAGGGTAAATTACGTACATGTTTTACCTGTCAGGTCAACCACCCCTAGGGGGGAAATAACATACACTTGTTTTAATTGTGAAATGTGACGTAAAAAAACAGCAAGCCATTCTTGAATGTGAAATATTATAAAACAGCTCAAAAAATTTGAACCTAGCCTTGTTTACTACAATCAGTCTTGTAGTGCTAAGCTACTGTCACATAATCACATAAAAAATAATGTCAGATAATTGAATTTACATTTAGAGGCAATAGGGCCAAAATGTTTGTGCCCAAGAACCAAGAGATAATGAGTATTAACTTCATAACATTTCCCACACCAGTATTATGCATTAAAAACAAGTGAATGTTTTCAACAACTACACAGATTTTACTGAGTTACAGTTCATATAAGGAAAGCAATCAACTGAAATAAATAAATTAGGCCCTAATCTATGGATTTCACATGACTACATGAATACAGATACACGTCTGTTGGTCACAGATACCTTTAAGTAGCCGTGTGGATCATAAAACCATAAAACCAGTCAGTGTCAGGTTTTACAGAGTTGATCAGGCTGATCAGACTGTGGAATGTTGTCCCACTCCTTTTGAATGGCTGTGCAGAGTTCCTGGGTATTGTTGGGAACTGGAACACGCTGTCGTATACATTGATCCGGAGCATTCCAAACATGCTCAGTGGGTGACATGTCTTGTGAGTATGTAGGCCATGGAAGAACTGGGACTTTTCTGCTTCCAGGAATTGTGTACAGATCCTTGCGACATGGAGCTGTGAATTATCATGCTGGAACATGTGATGGCGGCGGATGAATGGCACAACAATGGGCCTCAGGATCTCGTCACGGTACCTCTGTGCATTCAAATTGCCATCGATAAAATGCAATTTTGTTCGTTGTCCATAGCTTATGCCTGGCCATACCATAACTTCACCACCACCATGGGGCACTCTGTTCACAATGTTTTACATCAGCAAACCGCTCGCCCACACGTGGTCTGTGGTTGTGGGGCCGGTTGGACATCCTGCCAAACTATCTAAAAACAAAGATGGAGGCGGATTATACTAGAGAAAATAACATTAAATTATCTGACAACAGCTCTGGTGGACATTCCTGCATTTAGCATGCCAATGGCACACTCCCTCAAAATCTGAGACATCAGTGACATTGTGTCGTGTGACAAAACTGCACATTTTAGAGGGGCCTTTTATTGTCCCCAGCACAAGATGTATCTGTATAATGATCATGCTGTTTAATCAGCTTCTTGATATGTGATACGTGTCGCATGGATAGATTATCTTGGTGAAGGAGAAATTATCACTAACAGGGATGTAAACACATTTGTGCACAACATTTTAGAGAAATACACTTTTTGTGCATATGGAACATTTCTGGGATCTTTCATTTCAGCTCATATAACATGGGACCAACATTTTATATGTTGTGTTTATATTTTTTATTTAGTGTACAGTAGTTAGTTCACATGAAGATGTATGTAATTCATCTCTATTGAATAAAACATCTACATCTGGACATTCTGGAGTCCTACTTTGACAGTAAAATATAAGAACTATATTCTGTTGTCAACTAAAAGTTCATGACAATCACTGGATTATGTTGCATCATGCATTCCTGCTTGGACATGTTAGATGAAACAACTTGAATACCTCAGTAGTTTATTATTTATAAAGCAATAAGAATGACTTACTCAGGGCTGGTGTCCCCAACTGTAAAATATTGTGACACCAGAGGGAAATGTTAGTCTGGAGCTCTGTTTATTTATTTTTTATTTTATTTTACCTTTATTTAACCAGGTAGGCTAGTTAAGAACAAGTTCTCATTTACAACTGCGACCTGGCCAAGAATAAAGCAAAGCAGTTCGACACATACAACACAGAGTTACACATGGAATAAACAAAACATACAAAACATACAGTCAGTAATACAGTTGATTAATATATATATAAAGTGTGTGCAAATTAGGTAAGAAAAGGGAGGTAAGGCAATAAATAGGCCATGGTGGTGAAGTAATTACAATATACTGTAGCAATTAGACACTAGAGTGATTGATGTGCAGAAGATGAATGTGCAAGTAGAGATACAGGGGTGCAAAGGAGCAAGATAAATTAATAAATACAGTATGGGGATGAAGTAGTTGGATGGGCTATTTACAGATGGGCTATGTACAGGTGCAGTGATCTGTGAGCTACTCAGACAGCTGGTGCTTAAATCACTGTAATAGTAACACTTAGGGTAGATGTTCATTCAGGGGAACAATATAGCCCAAGTCGTTAGCTTGACTTTTATAACGTATAAGGCTAAAGCAGAAAGACAGATAAACAGAGAACAAGAATAAGCACAGAGTGGCAGCAGAGAAGATGCTGAGACAGATAGACAGCACAACAGGGAGGCAAACCAAATGTCTAGAGTGGAGGCCCTGTTCTAGTGGTGAGTTGTATCCCCAGTGGTGTTTTTCATATTGCATTTGTTTTAAACATCAGATGGTTAAGAAAGAGGAGGAGGACCATGTCTTGTAAGTCAGTGGTACAGAAATAGTTAAGAAACACTGTACTGTCCTGCCCGTGTTACGTGTCAGCACCAGTGCCTGTGTGTAAGGATGTTGTGTAAGTCAGGGTGTATGTGTGGGGATAGTGTGTGTGTGTGTGTGTGTGTGTGTGTGTGTGTGTGTGTGTGTGTGTGTGTGTGTGTGTGTGTGTGTGTGTGTGTGTGTGTGTGTGTGTGTGTGTGTGTGTGTGTGTGTGTGTGTGTGTGTGTGTGTGTGTGTGTGTGTGTGTGTATGGAGTTGGCAGCGCTCATAGTGATGTGGGCTGGTGTAGACAAAATGCCAATGCCAAATTCTTGTCCCAGGCTACCTCTGTTGTTTTCTAATTTGTCAGGCTACTTTAGTAGGGAGTGGAAGGAAATACAAATACAATGCCTTCAGAAAGTAGTCACACCCCTTAACTATTCCCCCATTTTGGTGTGTTACAGCCAGAATGGATTCAAATGGATTACATTGAGATTATTGTCACTGGATAACACACAATACCCCATAATGTCAAAGTGGAATTATGTTTTTTGAAATGTTTACACATGAATTAAATCTGAAAATCTGAAATGTATTGAGTTAATAAGTTGTTATGACAAGCCTAAATAAGTTTCAACCACAAAGACTAGGGAGGTTTTCCAATGCCTCGCAAAGAAGGGCACCTATTGGTAGATGGGTAGATGGTTAAAAAAATAGCCGACATAAATCAATGGACCTGTACATTTGTTTTTCAACAGGACAATGACCCACCACACCTCCAGGCTTCGTAAGGACTATTTTACCAAGAAGGAGAGTGATGGACTGCTGCATCAGAAGACCTGGCCTCCACAAACAAATTGAGATGGTTTGGGATGAGTCAGAATGCAGAGTGAAGGAAAAGCAGCCAACAAGTGCTCAGCATATATGGGAACTCCTTCAAGACTGTTGGAAAAGGATTCCAGGCGAAGCTGGTTGAGAGAATGCAAAGAGGGTGCAAAGCTGTCATCAAGGCAAAGGGTGGCTATTTGAAGAATCTCAAATATAAAATATGTTTTGAAAATATATTTGTTTAACACCTTTTTGGTTACTACATGATTCCATATGTGTTATTTCATAGTTTTGATGTTTTCACTATTATTATAGAAACACATTATTATAGAAAATAGTAAAAAGAAAGAAAAACCCTTGAATGAGTTGGTGTTCTAAATCTTTAGACTGGTAGTGTATGTGTGCCCTTTGTTCCCCATTGTCCTTGTTGGTTATTGTTACCATGTCCGTTGGTTTTGTGAGCACCTGTGCTGTTGTATCGGCTTCCATGCTACGTGTTGTTGTGTACTTGTTTTATGGGTCTCATACCATGTATTATTTGGAGGTTTACACCTCGCTCTTTTGGGTGGATAAAATAAATCCCCCTATTATGTATTCCTGCGCTTGTCTCCTATCCTTATACAGTGTGACAGAATAACCAACCTACTAAATGGAGACTAGCTGTCAACCATCATAGAGACAGTCCAGCATCAAGGACTGTCTCTCCAGACTCAGCAGCGCCATGGACAGGGTGCTGGCAACCATCCTGCGTTTGGAGGGGAATGTGCAGTCCCTCCAGTCTCCAGCAATGGTTCCAGCACCAGCCACCACACCACTACCTGCCTGTCTCATCTGAGCCAGTCCGCGAAATAACCCTGTCCCTTCTGGAGTGCTTTGACGGCGCTCCAGCAAGATGCAAGGGATTCCTTCTGCAATGCGACCTGTACCTCGCGCGCTACAGCGAGGCTGTCTCTGGGAGAGACAGGGTTGCCACCGTCATCTCGGCACTGACTGAACGGCCCTGGGGTGCCGCGGTCTGTGAAACGGGCACGACCTGAGGTCGAGTCCTATGAGTGCTTCACCCTCCTCTTCCACTCGGTGATTGGTCATCCTGTGCATGGCCGAGAGGTGGGTGAGCGCCTACTCCGACTACTCCAGGGATCTAGGACCGCCTCGAAGTTCGCTCTGGAGTTCCGGAATATCGCAGCCTCCACCGGATGGAACGGTGTTCAGCAGCGGACTGCAGGAGAAGGTACAGGTGGAGTTACCGTGATGACAACCTGTCACTCGACCAGCTCATCAGCATGGCAATTCATTTGGACAACCACCTGCGGTCCCGACAAAGACGTGCACGGAATCCGGAGCCCATGGCTACACCTGCTCTGTGGCTGGATCTGATGGAGGTGGGCTCTGCACGTTTGCCTAAGGCAGAGCGTAGAAGCAGGAGGAATCTAGGCCTCTGCTCCTATTGTGGTGTAAGGGTCATTTCTCCCCAACCTGCCCTCTATCCACCAATAGGCGGGGAGGTGACAAGCTAGTGAATTCTCCTGCTCCAACCCAGGTAGGATGCAAGTTCTTCCCTATTTTTCTGTCAGCTCAACCAGTGTGTTTTCCCATTAAATTCCCTGAATACCCTAGCTCCACACTCCCATTAGCTCTGATTGCTAGCTCTGATTTCCAGAGCTGCCGGGACTCTTTTATATTAGTCACCCATTCTTTGTTCGAGCCCTGGATATTCGTCCAATAGGGACAGGGTTGTACATCACATCACTGTTACCGTTTCTCTGCTGACCCATGACACTTATTTAGAACAGATCACCTTTTTGATTATAGACATGCCCACGCACCCCGCTGTGTTAGGTCTCCGCTGGTTGAGCTGGCATAACCCTGTTACTTCCTGGTCCGAGGGGAGACTGCTGGGTTGGTTGCAGGAGTGTCAGGGGAGGTGTCTCGTGGTGTCTGTCAACACCACTATGGTGGAAAGTCTGGACCACACACCTCAAGTGGAGTTACCGGAGGAATACCAGGATCTGCATCGGGTTTTCTCTAAGACCCAAGCTACACGCCTGCCTCCTCATCGCCCCTGGGGACTGTGCCATTGATCTGCTATCTGACGCTCCCGAGAGGACACGTCTATCCACTCTCCTATGCGGAGACCGAGGCCATGGAGTCCCACGTACAGGAGAGCCTCCAGCAGGGTTTTATCCGCCCCTCTAAGTCACCAGCCTGCTCAAGCTTCTTTTTTGTTGAAAAGAAAGATGGGGGACTGTGCCCCTGCTTTGATTATCGAACTCTGAAAAAAGCCACCGTTAAGTTCAGCTATCCTTAACCCCTCATCCCAACCATCATCAAACAAATGCACGGGTTGCAGTACTTCATAAAACTCGACTTGAGGAGAGCCTACAATGGTGCACAAATGGTGCGCATTCGTGCAGCCGTCGAATGGAAAAGCGCCCTTTTCCCACGACCACAGGCTTTTACGAGTATCTCATAATACCTTTAGGTCTGTCTAAAGCATCTTCAGTCTTCATTAATGAAGGGTTTGGGACAGGCTGGGATGGGCGTAGTGGTTTATATAGACAACATTTTGGACCTTGCCCAGAATGGCTTGTTAGTCAGCCCTATGCTGGGTAGACTGTTGGAGCACGATCTATATGTTAAACAAGAGAAGTGTTTGTTTTTCCAGCAATCCGTGTCCTTTTTTGGGTTACCTTTATTTTTTTTTTTATTTTTTTTACTAGGCAAGTCAGTTAAGAACAAATTCTTATTTTCAATGACGGCCTAGGAACAGTGGGTTAACTGCCTGTTCAGGGGCAGAACGACAGATTTGTACCTTGTCAGCTCGGGGATTTGAACTTGCAACCTTTCAATTACTAGTCCAATGCTCTAACCACTAGGCTACCCTGTTACCTCATATCCACGGAGGGAGCGGAGATGGAGGAGCAACGCATCAGCGCAGTCAGGTCATGGCCCATCCCCAACTCTGTGATAGCAGATCAGCGATTCCTGGGGTTTGCCAACTATTTCTGGAGGTTCATCCGGGGCTGCAGCACGGTGGTCGCACCTCTCACCTCCCTGCTGAGAGGAGGCCCCCAGCAGCTTCGTTGGACGGCAAAGGTGGAGAGGGCGTTTGAGACACTGAAGGCACGCTTCACCACTGCTCCCGTGCTGGCACATTCCGACCACTCACTTCCCTTCATCATTGAGGTGGATGCCTCTGAAGTACGAGTCGGGGCTGTGCTGTCCCAGCACACTGGAACCCCTCCAAAGCTGCAGCCCTGCGTCTTTTACTCCAAGCAGCTGAGCCCCACCCGGAGGAACTAAGACATAGGGGACCCAGGAACTTTTGGTCGGTCAAGAAGGCTCTGAAGGTGTGGAGGTGTGGTGTGGTGTGGATGAACCACAGCAACCTGGGAAGTGAAGAGGCTAAACCCGAGACAGGCTCAAAGAACGTGAAGGTGGACACCCTGTCTCGGCTCTATGATGCAGAGGAGAGAGAGGGAGAGGAGACCCCCATCAATCCCTCCATCTCGTATCATCACGCCAGTGGTGTGGGACATTGACGCCGACATACGGAAGGCCCTGCGTACGGAACCCTCACCTGCACAGTGCCCGGAGAACTGCACCTACATGTGTGTGGGACCGCCTCCTTACACGGTGCCTGTATCGGGTCATTCTGGGATAAGCCGTACCATCTCCTGCCTGACTGAGAAGTACTGGTGGCCCACCTTGGCTAGGGACGTCTGGGATTACATCTCTTCCTGCTCCATCTGTGCCCAGTCAAAGACACCCAGACACCTCCCTTATAGAAAGCTTCTTCCACTGCCAGTCCAACATTGACCCTGCTCTCACCCCTCGGTGGACTTTGTGACTGACCTTCCCCCCTCCCAGGGGAACACCATCATTCTCGTCATTGTGGACCAGTTTTCCAAAGCTTGTCGCCTCCTTCCTCTGCCTGGTCTCCCGTTGGCCATGCAAACTGCAGAGGCTCTTTTTGCTCACGTCTTCCGACACGAGGGGATCCCGGAGAACATTGTGTCAGATTGTGGCCCTCAGTTCACCTCACGCGTATGGAAAGCGTTCATGGAATGCCTGGGAGTCACGGTCAGTCTCACCTCCGGGTACCATCCTCAAGTTAATGGGCAGGTGGATATGGTCAATCAGGAAGTGGCCAGGTTCCTGAGGTGTTACTGTTAGGACCGGCCGGGGGAGTGGGAAGATTTTCTACCTTGGGCTGAGTACATGCAGAATTCCCTCCACCACTCTTCCACTAGCCTCACTCCTTTCCAGTGTGTGTTGGGGTATCAGTCGGCTCTGGCACCTTGGCCTCCAAGCCAGACCGAGGCTCCTGGGGTTTCGGCGCGCTGACGAGATCTGGAATGCTGTGCACACTCGTCTCCAGTGGCCATGTGTGTCGGCACAAGGAGCAGGCGACCGCCACCACAGTGAGGCGCCTGTCTTCTCTCCAAGAAACTGGGTCTGGCTCTCCACCAGGAACCTGCCCCTCTGCCTGCCCTGTTGGAAGCTAAGCCCACGGTTTATGGAGCTGTTTAAAGTCCTGAGGAGGGTTAATGAGGCAACGTACCATTTGCAACTCCCTGCTGATTTCCGCATTAACCCGACTTGTCATGTGTCTCTCCTCAGGCCAGTGGTGCCTGGTCCCCTCGCTGAGGCTGGACCCAGTGACGCCCTGCCTCCTCTTCTGGACATCAAGGGAGGTCTGGCGTAGTCGGTCCGTGAAGTCCTGGATTTGAGGCGCCGGGCGGGGTGTCTCCAGTACCACATCGACTGGGTGTGGTATGGCCCAGAGCAGCAGTGCTGGGTTCCTGCGGTGGACATCCTGGACACTTTGCTGACCAGAGATTTTCACAGTCGGCACCCTGACGTCGGCACCACACCCCTGTGGTTGTCCTCGAGGCCAGTGTCGTCCCGCTGCTGGTGCAGTGCATCGGGGGGGTTCTGTCATGGATCCTGCTGCTGTTCATTCCATTCACCAGCTCCAGAGGTCTACGTCACCGGCCTTCTATGCTTCACTGAACTGGATTCATTACCACCAACCCCGGACTGTCTTGTCTCATTGCGCACACCTGGTTCCCATTCCTCCTGATTAGTATGTGTAAAGATGTGCCCTCTATTACATTTACATTACATTTAAGTCATTTGGCAGACGCTCTTATCCAGAGCGACTTACAAATTGGTGAATTCACCTTATGACATCCAGTGGAACAGCCACTTTACAATAGTGCATCTAAATCATTTAAAGGGGGGGGGGGTGAGAAGGATTACTTATCCTATCCTAGGTATTCCTTAAAGAGGTGGGGTTTCAGGTGTCTCCGGAAGGTGGTGATTGACTCCGCTGTCCTGGCGTCGTGAGGGAGTTTGTTCCACCATTGGGGGGCCAGAGCAGCGAACAGTTTTGACTGGGCTGAGCGGGAACTGTATTTCCTCAGTGGTAGGGAGGCGAGCAGGCCAGAGGTGGATGAACGCAGTGCCCTTGTTTGGGTGTAGGGCCTGATCAGAGCCTGGAGGTACTGCGGTGCCGTTCCCCTCACAGCTCCGTAGGCAAGCACCATGGTCTTGTAGCGGATGTGAGCTTCAACTGGAAGCCAGTGGAGAGAGCGGAGGAGCGGGGTGACGTGAGAGAACTTGGGAAGGTTGAACACCAGACGGGCTGCGGCGTTCTGGATGAGTTGTAGGGGTTTAATGGCACAGGCAGGGAGCCCAGCCAACAGTGAGTTGCAGTAATCCAGACGGGAGATGACAAGTGCCTGGATTAGGACCTGCGCCGCTTCCTGTGTGAGGCAGGGTCGTACTCTGCGGATGTTGTAGAGCATGAACCTACAGGAACGGGCCACCGCCTTGATGTTAGTTGAGAACACATTTCCACAAACTTCAGTGTTTCTTTTCAAATGGTACCAAGAATACGCATATCCTTGCTTCAGGGCCTGAGCTGCAGGCAGTTAGATTTGGGTATGTCATTTTAGATGAAAATTGAAAAAAGGGGCGGATCATTAAAAAAATACAAAAAATACCAAATAAAAAAAGAGCACAAAATGATTATATGGAGCAATCACTAATTACGTTACTGCTTACAAAGAAATTTAAGTTAAGAAATTGCTGTTACAGTTTGTTCTGGTAATCCTGTGCAAAACTCTATTGAAAAAGGTGGTCGTCGTAGCACTGCTTATCAGCGTAAGCAGTATTACAAGGAGCACTTCAGTGTTGTGGAGCCAATTGAATACATGCTAAACGCTAAAAAGAGATACACTTTCCAGTATGTCCCAATACTGAAGTAATTACAGAAACTTTTAAGTAGAAGGGACATTGTTGATAAAGTAGTTGAGCGTTATTGGGGACAGCAGGATATTAATATTGGACCATCATATCAATACAAGTCCTACAAAGATGGTTCACATTATAAGGAGAACTGTTTTCTCTCTGGAGAAGAGCTAAGGATACTCTTAGGTCTTTATATGGATGACTTTGAAATGTGTAATCCCCTTGGCACTACAAAGAAGAAACACAAGCTATGTGCTGTTTATTGGGTGTTGGCTAACTTGCCTCATTCCTCTTTATCATCCATTTATTTAGCAGTTCTGTGCAAGAGCAATGATGTTAAAACCTATGGTTATTGTAAGGTTTTAGAACCTCTTCTAAGAGATCCACGAACTCTGGAGGAACTTGGTGTTTATGCCCCTTTACTAGGTGTATATGTCAAAGGTACAGTATAGAGTGTAGTGGTTGACAATCTGGGAGCTCACAGTATATCTGCTTTCATTGAGAGTTTCTCAGGGGAGTACTATTGCATGTTTTGCACAGGAAAGAGTTGTGATATTCAGTTACGTGAAGTTGCATCTGGTGCTTTCAGCTTGAGAACAAAAAAACAAAAGACACTTGAACAAAACATTTTGTGGTGAAGAAAGATTGTGTTTTCACAAGCAACTTAACTCATTTTCACGGCATCTTCGGCTATACTCCAGATCTTGTTCACAATATTTTTGGGGGTATTGTCCCAAACAAGCTGTCTCACTGCTTAGCATTACTTGTATGAAGACAACGTTTTACATTGGATTTCCTGAATACAGTTATTCTGAATTTCCCCTACAAGTGGTAAGACAAGACAAACAGACCTCATGTGTTACCACACAGATTTTCCCCTGTGCATAGTGATGACTCGATTTAGAAAGCAAAATAATTGAGCACAGGCATAGATACAAAGAGTTGTTCCCTGGCGTTAGGCTTCTGTAACCGGAGGTTGCTGGTACAAATCACAGAGCTGGCAAGGTAAAAATCTGTCGTTCTTTCCCTGAGAAAGGCAGTTAACCCACTGTTCCAGGGGTGCTGAATATGTGGATGTCAATTAAGGCAGCCCCCCGCATCTCTCATTCAGAGGGGTTGGGTTAAATGCAGAAGACACATTTCAGTTGAATACATTCAGTTGGACAACTGACTTCTTATCCCCCTTTCTACCGAAGCATCATTATCTGGAACATTACCCCCAAATGATTTGTTGTTTTGGTCTGCTTTTAAGGCTATGCTGCCCTACCAAGCAAAAAGTCACTAACTGCTCATGGCGTGGAACTGAGAATGTGTTTTATTTTATTTTAAATTTCACCTTGGTTAAACAGTAACTTTATGCAGTTACTGCTAACATGACCCCCCATTTTCTCCAAAACACAATACAATATAGGCAGGATACTTGTACACATGATTAAGCATGTATTATGTATTTAATGTAGCAAAACTGATATTAACAAATTTTCGACCAAATGAGCAGTTACTGTCTTTTTGCTTGTTAGGGCAGATTGGACAATGCGGTTTGAGGCCAAACATAACTTGCTTTAAAAAGCAGTGCTTCAAGGTGCTTCAAAAATGTGCCTCTTTCATTAGCCTCATTAGCCTCCACACATCAGATGATTGCTTACCAGCTGAGCTCTCCATATATTAGTCTGAACTTGAGGTCTCAACTGTCTCCACTCTCCCAGTGAATTTACTCAGAAATGAAATGGCAGAATCCATCAGACAGAAGTACCTTGACACACCTGAGGGTTATCTTTCCCAGTGTGTGACAAGTAAGGGCATAACATACAGGAAGGGAATGATAGTTGCCCATAAATTAGCAGGTAGATTAGCAGATTTTGGTGAAATTGTTCAAATTTGCATTTTTCATGAGTGTATTTTTTGTTGTGTTCAAGGAACTGTGTGGTTGGTACAGAGAACATTATAGAGCCTTTGAACGTAGTCCTGCTCCCACAAGAGATGTGTCTCTAGTGACACTAAGTGAACTGGCAGACAGTTATCCACGGGTTGACTCCATCATTGGATCAGTCTGCATGGTGACTTTGTAATGGCATATCCAACAAGAGGTTAAGTATGTTTAGCACATACTGGTTGAATATCAGTTAATATGCATGCCTGCCTAATCAGTAGAAAATATATGATATGATATATGATATATGAAAACTGTAATTCTTAAATTAATTTCTTAATTAACATTTAAAGGACCATGAAGAATAATCCTTGACTATTGTTCTTGTCTGTTTTCTTTGCAGACTAAGAAGCAAGATGATGCCAACTCCTGCAATCATAAAGATCATCTTGATTGATGGCCGCTGCCAGAAACTGACCTTTCCTTGTGGACTACCTGAATCTGTTACTGACCTTTCCTTGTGGACTACCTGAATCTGTGACTGACCTTTCCTTGTGGACTACCTGAATCTGTGACTGACCTTTCCTTGTGGACTACCTGAATCTGTGACTGACCTTTCCTTGTGGACTACCTGAATCTGTGACTGACCTTTCCTTGTGGACTACCTGAATCTGTGACTGACCTTTCCTTCTGGACTACCTGAATCTGTGACTGACCTTTCCTTGTGGACTACCTGAATCTGTGACTGACCTTTCCTTGTGGACTACCTGAATCTGTGACTGACCTTTCCTTGTGGACTACCTGAATCTGTGACTGACCTTTCCTTGTGGACTACCTGAATCTGTGACTGACCTTTCCTTGTGGACTACCTGAATCTGTGACTGACCTTTCCTTGTGGACTACCTGAATCTGTGACTGACCTTTCCTTGTGGACTACCTGAATCTGTGACTGACCTTTCCTTGTGGACTACCTGAATCTGTGACTGACCTTTCCTTGTGGACTACCTGAATCTGTGACTGACCTTTCCTTGTGGACTACCTGAATCTGTGACTGACCTTTCCTTGTGGACTACCTGAATCTGTGACTGACCTTTCCTTGTGGACTACCTGAATCTGTGACTGACCTTTCCTTGTGGACTACCTGAATCTGTGACTGACCTTTCCTTGTGGACTACCTGAATCTGTGACTGACCTTTCCTTGTGACTGACCTTTCCTTGACTACCTGAATCTGTGACTGACCTTTCCTTGTGGACTACCTGAATCTGTGACTGACCTTTCCTTGTGGACTACCTGAATCTGTGACTGTTTCCTTGACCTGAATCTGTGACTGACCTTTCCTTGTGGACTACCTGAATCTGTGACTGACCTTTCCTTCTGTGACTGACCTTTCCTTGACTACCTGAATCTGTGACTGACCTTTCCTTGTGGACTACCTGAATCTGTGACTGACCTTTCCTTGTGGACTACCTGAATCTGTGACTGACCTTTCCTTGTGGACTACCTGAATCTGTGACTGACCTTTCCTTGTGGACTACCTGAATCTGTGACTGACCTTTCCTTGTGGACTACCTGAATCTGTGACTGATTTCCTTTCCTTGTGACTGACTTTCCTTGTGGACTACTGAATCTGTGACTGACCTTTCCTTGTGGACTACCTGAATCTGTGACTGACCTTTCCTTCTGGACTACCTGAATTTCTGTGACTGACTGTGACTTTCCTTGTGGACTACCTGAATCTGTGACTGACCTTTCCTTCTGGACTACCTGAATCTGTGACTGACCTTTCCTTGCCTTGTGGACTACCTGAATCTGTGACTGACCTTTCCTTGTGGACTACCTGAATCTGTGATTGACCTTTTGAACGATGTAAAGAAGCAGTGTGGACTTCACAGCAACTTCAGTCTTCAGGTCATGGACCCTATTTTTGGAAATGAGTTATTTAACCTGACCTCAATGGCAGAAGTAGAGGACAAAGGTACTCTTAAAGTTATTGACATGTCAGAGACCCTCACAATTCAATGCTGAAACCTCCAGCAGTATCAACACTCCACTCCCGACAACCTCCGCCTTCAATCATAACCATATCAGTACTATCCAGTGGCTCAGTTGACACTCCAGAGTCTACTAGCTCACGGTCCTCTTGGCCTACTTTGTTCTGTGTGCCTCAATTCTCATGTGATGCTGAGCTAAAACTTCAGCAGGTCAATTCAGCGTTCCTTGAAAGTGGCACTCTACTTGTTCCAGAGCCTAAGTTGAAGTCAGACATAATCGACGGCTTATTGCAAGAGATTGTCCAGTTTAACATTTATACCACTGATGGAGAGATAGAATAGGTGGCACACAGTCAAGAAGCATCCATATTTGACTGAGAAGTGTCACTTCACTGGATGTGGCGGATGGAATACCAGTTTGAAATAGAAACTGGCAAACTACCTCACTCGCCTGAGAAGACTGGGATGTCCAGAGGTGACGATAAACTCCTTGAAGCACAAACCTGCAGGGAAGTCATGTACAGCCTATATTGTTAAAAAGACAAAGAGAGCAGAAGTGAACTTTAACCCCACATATCCCTCAGGAGCCTTGAGGACATGTGGAAAGATCTACTGTCCGATGTGAAGAAAAGGAACAACAGAGAGACAGTGAAGTTCAAAATGGAGAAGACATTTGCATACAGGAGACATGAAGTTGTCCGTGGTAGAGGACTTCATGGCAAGATGGCCTGCGCTCTTTGAAGTCATTGAGGTAAATTAGCCATACTTGTCTTATTGTTGATCTATTGGTATGTTTTCTGGGATTTGTTGGTGAAGGTAGATTATTATTTTCCCTCAGCTTGCCACATTATTGAGCCTTATTCTGAGTTCTCACCATTTGTGCTGACTGCCTAGTTATTTCTCTCTTTATAGAGAACCCTCTAGTTTGCTGCTTGCGTGATCATCTCCAGTCTATTTTCCTCTCCATAGTTAATTTTTTTGTTTGTTTAATTACTATTTTCATCTCAAATCTGAGTTTAGGAGAATCACCACAACCCCACTCCCATCCAAATGTCTTTCTCAACTTGATATACACTCAGATAAACTGCTGAAGTTGTTCCAAAGAAGAGGAGGACATCTGGGCAGAAGACTCATATCAATCATGGCACCTATGGCTGATGTAAGAATTCTTTATGCTTCTAAAGACACATTCATATGTGGTTCTATGCCAAAAGGTGACTTCAAAATGAGACATAAATTAAAAAATCCTTCTTCTCTTTTCTTAGAATAACAACATAGATGTGGGATGAAAGTGCATCAAAAAGGGAGTGTGAGTGTATATGGGTGAAGACGCAGAAAACCTTGTTCAGGAATATATGGCATAGTAATAGATTGAAGTGTTTCCTTCTTCCTTCCTTTTTCTCTATCTTCCTCTCCTGTTCTGTGCCACCTTCATATTCTATCATTAGCTATTTTATTACTGCGTCATCTCCTCTGTCTTCCATCTTATTTCATTAGCTGCGATTAGATGCACCATTATTTTTTCTTCTGAATTTTATTATTCAGATTAAAGACTCCATGTCTTTTTTGTTTGTTTGAATGCTACGATCAAATGTCTCAAATGCAATCTGAATAGAATGGAAATCTTGGTTAGAACCACTTTTAATTTGAGCCTTGTATTAGGCGGTGTTCAAATATTACCAGCAGTTCTTGATTTAGTTGACACTTAAAAGGACTCCAATCTTGATATATTTCTGTCTGTATCATGCTCTTGTGCTTCATCAGCTATACTTTTTGCAATCTAGAGTCCCTAACTGTAAACACTTAATTGAGGAATGATTCATTTTGTATGATTGACAAGTTTTGTCTTTGTGGCAGCCATTGAGGACACTACTTTGGGGATCTACATTTTCAAAGACCATGCCGCGACTGAAGAACCAGAGGACATTGGGATTGTGCTTGAAGGCGTCAAGGTGCTGCAGGAGTGAGGAACCAGAGGACACTGGGATTGTCCTTGAAGGCTTCAAGGTGCTGCAGGACTGAGGAACCAGAGGACACTGGGATTGTCCTTGAAGGCGTCAAGGTGCTGCAGGACTGAGGAACCAGAGGACATTGGGATTGTCCTTGAAGGCGTCAGGTGCTGCAGGACTGAGGAACCAGAGGACACTGGGATTGTCCTTGAAGGCCTCAAGGTGCTGCAGGACTGAGGAACCAGAGGACACTGGGATTGTCCTTGAAGGCCTCAAGGTGCTGCAGGACTGAGGAACCAGAGGACATTGGGATTGTCCTTGAAGGCCTCAAGGTACTGCAGGACTGAGGAACCAGAGGACATTGGGATTGTCCTTGAAGGCCTCAAGGTGCTGCAGGATCTGGGCAACATTTTTACCTTTATTCCGCTTCACATTTTGAAGTCTTTCAGAAGGTTTTTATAGACCTGAATGGGGAAAAACTTTCTAACAAAGCTGTTGCATTTAAAAACAGACTGTTTCAGTGAGCTGTTTTGTTGCGTGTTGTGTTTCGGACTGTATGTTGTGTTTTACTGTCACACCCTGACCTTAGATATCTCTGTTTTTCTATATATTTTCAAATCAAATAAAATGTGTATTTGTCACATACACATGGTTAGCAGATGTTAATGGGAGTGTAGCGAAATGCTTGTGCTTCTAGTTCCGACAATGCAGTAATAACCAACAAGTAATCTAACTAACAATTCCAAAACTAATTTCTTATACACAGTGTAAGGGGATAAAGAATATGTACATAAAGATATGAATGAGTGATGGTGCAGAGCAGCATAGGCAAGATACAGTAGATGGTATCGAGTACAGTATATACATATGAGATGAGTATGTAAACAAAGTGGCATAGTTAAAGTGGCTAGTGATACATGTATTACATAAGGATGCAGTAGATGATATAGAGTACAGTATATACGTATACATATGAGATGAATAATGTAGGGTATGTAAACATTATATTAGGTAGCATTGTTTAAAGTGGCTAGTGATATATTTTACATCCTTTCCCATCATTTCCCATTATTACAGTGGCTGGAGTTGAGTCAGTGTGTTGGCAGCAGCCACTCAATGTTAGTGGTTGCTGTTTAACAGTCTGATGGCCTTGAGATAGAAGCTGTTTTTCAGTCTCTCGGTCCCAGCTTTGATGCACCTGTACTGACCTCACCTTCTGGATGATAGCGGGGTGAACAGGCAGTGGCTCGGGTGGGTGTTGTCCTTGATGATCTTTATGTCCTTCCTGTAACATCGGGTGGTGTAGGTGTCCTGGAGGGCAGGTAGTTTGCCCCCGGTGATGCGTTGTGCAGACCTCACTACCCTCTGGAGAGCCTTACGGTTGTGGGCGGAGCAGTTGCCGTACCAGGCGGTGATACAGCCCGCCAGGATGCTCTCGATTGTGCATCTGTAGAAGTTTGTGAGTGCTTTTGGTGACACACCGAATTTCTTCAGCCTCCTGAGGTTGAAGAGGCGCTGCTGTGCCTCTTTCACGATGGTGTCTGTGTGAGTGGACCAATTCAGTTTGTCTGTGATGTGTATGCCGAGGAACTTAAAACTTTCTACCCTCTCCACTACTGTTCCATCGATGTGGATAGGGGGGTGTTCCCTCTGCTGTTTCCTGAAGTCCACAATCATCTCTTTAGTTTTGTTGACGTTGAGTGTGAGGTTATTGTCCTGACACCACACTCCGAGGGCTCTCACCTCTTCCCTGTAGGCCGTCTCGTCGTTGTTGATAATCAAGCCTACCACTGTTGTGTCGTCCGCAAACTTGATGATTGAGTTGGAGGCGTGCATGGCCGCGCAGTCGTGGGTGAACAGAGAGTACAGGAGAGGGCTCAGAACACACCCTTGTGGGGCCCCAGTGTTGAGGATCAGCGGGGTGGAGATGTTGTTGCCTACCCTCACCACCTGGGGGCGGCCCGTCAGGAAGTCCAGTACCCAGTTGCACAGGGCGGGGTTGAGACCCAGGGTCTCGAGCTTGATGATGAGCTTGGCGGGTACCATGGTGTTAAATGCTGAGCTGTAGTCGATGAACAGCATTCTCACATAGGTATTCCTCTTGTCCAGATGGGTTAGGGCAGTGTGCAGTGTGGTTGAGATTGCGTCGTCTGTGGACCTATTTGGGCGGTAAGCAGATTGGAGTGGGTCTAGGGTGTCAGGTAGGGTGGAGGTGATATGGTCCTTGACTAGTCTCTCAAAGCACTTCATGATGACGGAAGTGAGTGCTACGGGGCGGTAGTCGTTTAGCTCAGTTACCTTAGCTTTCCTGGGAACAGGAACAATGGTGGCCCTCTTGAAGCATGTGGGAACAGCAGACTGGTATAGGGATTGATTGAATATGTCCGTAAACACACCAGCCAGCTGGTCTGCACATGCTCTGAGGGCGCGGCTGGGGATGCCGTCTGGGCCTGCAGCCTTGCGAGAGTTAACACGTTGAAATGTTTTACTCACCTCGGCTGCCTGGATACGGCCCTTAGCCGTGGTACAGTGACCATATATCACAAACCCCTGAGGTGCCCGGATACGGCCCTTAGCCGTGGTACAGTGACCATATATCACAAACCCCTGAGGTGCCTGGATACGGCCCTTAGCCGTGGTACAGTGACCATATATCACAAACCCCTGAGGTGCCTGGATACGGCCCTTAGCCGTGGTACAGTGACCATATATCACAACCCCCTGAGGTGCCTGGATACGGCCCTTAGCCATATATCACAAACCCATGAGGTGCCTGTACAGTGTCCATATATCACAACCCCACAACCCCCTGAGGTGCCTGGATACGGCCCTTAGCCGTGGTACAGTGACCATATATTACAAACCCCTGAGGTGCCTGGATACGGCCCTTAGCCGTGGTACAGTGTCCATATATCACAACCCCCTGAGGTGCCTGGATACGGCCCTTAGCCGTGGTACAGTGACCATATATCACAAACCCCTGAGGTGCCTGGATACGGCCCTTAGCCGTGGTACAGTGACCATATATCACAAACCCCTGAGGTGCCTGGATACGGCCCTTAGCCGTGGTACAGTGTCCATATATCACAAACCCCTGAGGTGCCTTATTGCTATTATAAACTGGCTACCTAATTAGAGCAGTAAAAATACATGTTTTGTCATACCCGTGATATGGTCTGATATAACACAGCTGTCAGCCAATCAGCATTCAGGGCACGAACCCCCCAGTTTATAATTTGTATTTCTAAGTACATTTTGCAATGCATTAATCCATCAGAAGTTGTCTAAGGACTAGATTCAATCCGTATAGCAGACGTTTTGCGTTATAGCTCTATCAAAATTGAAAGATTTAATTTTATTTGGATCCCCATTAGAAGACGCCTATGGGGACAGTTGCTAGTTGAGTAGCAATTTTTACACCTGCATGTAATGTTAACCTTATATGCCTTCAACAAGCTTTTTAAAACTTCTTCGGGATAGGGGCCAGCCTTTTGACTTTTGGATAAATAGCGTGCCCAAATTCAACTTCCTGCTGCTCATCCCCTGAATATTATTTGGATAGAAAATACTCTGAAGTTTCTAAAACTGTTTGAATTATGTCTGTGAGTATAACAGAACTTATGTAGCAGGCAAAACCCTGAGCATTCATTTTTTTTTTGAGGTCACTGTATTCAATGAGTTTTCATTAGGAAACTAATTTCTATTTATTAGGGACTTGTTTGCAGTTCCTAGAGCTTCCACTGGATGTCACCAGTCTTTAGAAATTGGTTGAGGTTATTCCTTTGTGTAATGAAGAAGTATGGCCATTTTGAATGTGTGTCATTTGAAGTGTACTTTTTGAGAAGGCGCATGACTAGAAAAGTAACATAAGTTTGTTTTCTTCCTGTATTGAACACAGATTGTCCCGTCTACAATTTGATCGATTATTAACGTTTAAAATACCTAAAGTTGTATTACAAAAGTAGTTTGAAATGTTTTGGCAAAGTTTACAAGTATCTTTTGAGATATTTTGAAGTGACATTGCGCAAATTGGAAGATGTGTTTTTCTGGATCAAACGCACCAAATAAATTGACATTTTGGATATATATCAACAGAAATAATCAAACAAAATGACCATTTGTGATGTTTATGGGACATACTGGCGTGCCAACAAAAGATGCTTGTCAAAGGTAAAGCATGATTTATATTTTATTTCTGCGTTTTGTGTGGTGCCTGCAGGGTTGAAATATGCTCCTCTCTCTTTGTTTACTGTTGTGCTATCATCAGATAATAGCATCTTATGCTTTTGCTGAAAAGTCTTTTTGAAATCTGACATGTTGGCTGGATTCACAACGAGTGGAGCTTTAATTTGGTATCTTACATGTGTGATTTAATGAAAGTTTGATTTTTATGGTATTTTATTTGAATTTGGCACTCTGCATTTTCCCTGGCTATTGGCCAAGTGGGACGCGACTGTCCCGCCTACCCCAGAGAGGTTTTTTAAAAGTGAACACATGTTTTTATGTGTAACTCGGCCCTGTATAAACAATTTGTGTTCTATAGATAGGAGGTGTGAGTCCTCAAGGGGTTATATATATATATATATATATATATATATATATATACAGTGCCTTGTGAAAGTATTTCGGCCCCCTTGAACTTTGCGACCTTTTGCCACATTTCAGGCTTCAAACATAAAGATATAAAACTGTATTTTTTTGTGAAGAATCAACAACAAGTGGGACACAATCATGAAGTGGAACGACATTTATTGGATATTTCAAACTTTTTTAACAAATCAAAAACTGAAAAATTGGGCGTGCAAAATTATATATATATATATATATAAACATAGAGAGATATATTATGCAACTTGTGACATTCATGTAATGCCATTGTTATGTGAGAAAACCCCTCTGGAGAAGGGAAAAATAGCTCCTCCGGATGTGAACATGAAAGAGATTTTAACCGAACCCCCTCCTCTCGACCGGGACAAAGTAAGGTGAAAAGTTGATTCTAACTTACTAACACACTCCCAGATAACTTTTGACCCCTCAACATTATCGATCACCACTGAACTGACAGTTATACTTAAAAGAAAACCTAGGAATGCACTCACTGCCTTATCTAAAAACCCCAGAGCTAAGTTTCAGTTGAGTCAACCATAGGCTAATGACCTTATGTGTTTACACAGTCCCCAACCCATTTGTTTCTGCCTAGTTGGAATGGTGTTCATTAACATTTTATTACTCCTTGTCCTGTCCCACAATTTCTTCTTATACAATTCTATTTAAAATGGGGATATTGTTTATTCATTTATCCATAATAAATCCGTAATAAATTCAACAATTGTTTACGGTATTATGTAGTATATGGGCAACACATAACAAAACCACATGGTTGAGTCCGTTTGAGGTCTTCACAGGTTAACCCATGTCTCTACCAGGTACGTTAGATTTGAGAAAAGACGTTCACTTTATGAGTGACACAGTGCTTAACTATTGCATACAACTCTCTAATGCAGTAGGGGAAGCAGACAGACAAGTAAGAGAGGCGTGGGGAATAAAACACGAGGGGGGACATGACATGCGGGCCAAAATGGGAAGGTCCTTAGCAAGTTTTGCTCATAATGAGGTCAGCAGTAAAAGTTCAGGGAATATCATGATGGATACATGTCATTCATTGTAAGGTTGTCCATGTTGATGACAAAGCGGAGCCTGGAGAATAAAGAACAGATTGGCCCCCGATTGCTAATCAATCTCGGGTGAAGAAGCATAGTGAGAGGATCAGAACCTGATAAGCTTCTACTGTATGTTGTGCACCACAGTCATCATAATAGGGATATCTAGGTGAAATGTCCAACTTTTTCCGAAAATCTGTACATGCTTACGTAGGGAGATCTATGTGAAATATCAATTTCTCTTGAAACCAGAACTTGTTACTTTTTTGCTTCATTCGTTACAGGTTATGAGAATCTATCCTGAGGCTGCAGCAATATTCCTTGACCCAAGGCCTGTACCTGAAACAATACAAGATCACCGTTGAAGTGTTCATTAGAGACGTCCTCATCAACCAGTGGAATGGAAGAATAATTCCTCACTATGGGCAGACTGTCAGAACATCATCTCTAATAGTTATCAATGTGGGACTGATATCAGTGTGGAAGAGCTGGTCACTTTTAAAAGACTTGGCGAATGATTACCTTGCCAATAGGACGATTTGCGTTTTATTGTCTTGCAGACAGTCTTATTGTAACAGCAAATAAAATACGCCCTTTGTGCTTTCTCGAAAAGCAAGGTGTTTAATGTAAATGATTTTATGCTTACTGCTTGTTTTTTATACTGACTATTTTTTCATGTTTTCTATTGTTTTCTAAAAAGACATTTGAAGTATATTTCTTTTTAAAATGTTCTAAGGGGAGTGTAAGAATATTTTAAGATAAATACACAACGCAGAGGACTAAAGGTCAAGAGGACTAAAAGTCAAGAGAGGACTAAAGATTAAGAGGACTAAAGATTAAGAGGACTAAAAGTCAAGAGAGTACTAACGATCAATGGAAATGTTTATTCTGTCATAGGGAATTAATGAACAATGGGTCAGAGACATGGGAGGAATTTGTCTATGTATTGAGGCCTGAAATAGGATACTTGTTATTTGGCCATTGGCCCAGTTTTATTGCAAGGAATTCTAATTGGTCAACCACAGGTGGGCGTTATAAAACTACATCATGTCCCTTTGTTCTGTGGAGAGAATCACTGAGGACAGGGGAGAATGAACATCTACAGTGGGGCAAAAAAGTATTTAGTCAGCCCCCAATAGTGCAAGTTCTCCCACTTAATAAGATGAGAGAGGCCTGTAATTTTCATCATAGGTACACTTCAACTGTGACAGACAAAATGAAAAAAAAAAAATCCAGAAAATCACATTGTAGGATTTTTAATGAATCATTATAAAAGACACCTGTCCACAACCTCAAACAGTCACACTCCAAACTCCACTATGGCCAAGAACAACGAGCTGTCAAAGGACACCAGAAACAAAATTGTAGACCTGCACCAGGCTGGGAAGACTGAATCTGCAATAGGTAAGCAGCTTGGTTTGAAGAAATCAACTGTGGGAGCAATTATTAGGAAATGGAAGACATACAAGACCACTGATAATCTCCCTCGATCTGGGGCTCCACGCAAGGTCTCACCCCGTGGGGTCAAAATGATCACAAGAACGGTGAGCAAAAATCACAGAACCACATGGGGGGACCTAGTGAATGACCTGCAGAGAGCTGGAACCAAAGTAACAAAAGTAACAAAGTAACACACTACGCCGCCAGGGACTCAAATCCTGCAGTGCCAGACGTGTCCCCCTGCTTAAGCTAGTACATGTCCAGGCCCGTCTGAAGTTTTCTAGAGAGCAATTGAATGATCCAGAAGACGATTGGGAGAATGTCATATGGTCAGATGAAACCAAAATATAACTTTTTGGTAAAAACTCAACTCGTCGTGTTTGGAGGACAAAGAATGCTGAGTTGCATCCAAAGAACACCATACCTACTGTGAAGCATGGGGGTGGAAACATCATGCTTTGGGGCTGTTTTTCTGCAAAGGGATCAGGACGACTGATCCGTGTAAAGGAAAGAATGAATGGGGCCACGTATCGTGAGATTTTGAGTGAAAACCTCCTTCCATCAGCAAGGGCATTGAAGATGAAACGTGGCTGGGTCTTTCAGTATGACAATGATCCCAAACACACCGCCCGGGCAATGAAGGAGTGCCTTCGTAAGAAGCATTTCAAGGTTCTGGAGTGGCCTAGCCAGTCTCGAGATCTCAACCACATAGAAAATCTTTGGAGGGAGTTGAAAGTCTGTGTTGCCCAGCAACAGCCCCAAAACTTCACTGCTCTAGAGGAGATCTGCATGGAGGAATGGGCCAAAATACCAGCAACAGTGTGTGAAAACCTTGTGAAGACTTACAGAAAACATTTGACCTCTGTCATTGCCAACAAAGTGTATATAACAAAGTATTGAGATAAACTTTTGTTATTGACCAAATACTTATTTTCCACCATAATTTGCAAATAAATTCATAAAAAATCCTACAATGTGATTTTCTGGATTTTGTTTTCTCATTTTGTCTGTCATAGTTGAAGTGTACCTACGATGAAAATTACAGGCCGCTCTCATCTTTTTAAGTCTGAGAACTTGCACAATTGGTGGCTGACTAAATACTTTTTTGCCCCACTGTACCTCTCAACATAACATCCATGATTTGTCCTCTTTGAATAAACGTATTTTCCTCCCCTTGATCTGCTTTGGGATCTGTGTTATTGAAGAATAACATCAACTGCTAACACATATATATATATATATATATATATATAACATATGTGACAAAAAAATACATTACAGACAAAAAAACTTAACATACATTTAAAAACATTAACATGTTGTGTGTGTGCATCTGTCAGTTTCACATACATGTCAGTACATACACAGAACAAGTAGGTCACTGGGTAAAGGCGTTGCTATATTTGCTTTTTAAACCAGGTTTGCTGTATAAGATGGAAGGGACTTCCATGCACTCATATGGCTCTGTATAATACTTTCCTGTAATTTGTTCTGGACCTGTGACTGTGAACAGACACCTGGTGGATTGTCTGGTGGGGTAAGTGTGTGTGGCAGTGCTGTGGATTGTCTGGTGGGGTAAGTGTGTGTGGCAGTGCTGTGGATTGTCTGGTGGGGTAAGTGTGTGTGTCAGTGCTGTGGATTGTCTGGTGGGGTACAGTGCTGTGGATTGTCTGGTGGGGTAAGTGTGTGTGTCAGTGCTGTGGATTGTCTGGTGGGGTAAGTGTGTGTGTCAGTGCTGTGGATTGTCTGGTGGGGTAAGTGTGTGTGTCAGTGCTGTGGATTGTCTGGTGGGGTAAGTGTGTGTGTCAGTGCTGTGGATTGTCTGGTGGGGTAAGTGTGTGTGTCAGTGCTGTGGATTGTCTGGTGGGGTAAGTGTGTGTGTCAGTGCTGTGGATTGTCTGGTGGGGTAAGTGTGTGTGTCAGTGCTGTGGATTGTCTGGTGGGGTAAGTGTGTGTGGCACTGGTGGGGTAAGTGTGTGTGTCAGTGCTGTGGATTGTCTGGTGGGGTAAGTGTGTGTGTCAGTGCTGTGGATTGTCTGGTGGGGTAAGTGCTGTGGATTGTCTGGTGGGGTAAGTGTGTGTGTCAGTGCTGTGGATTGTCTGGTGGGGTAAGTGTGTGTGTCAGTGCTGTGGATTGTCTGGTGGGGTAAGTGTGTGTGTCAGTGCTGTGGATTGTCTGGTGGGGTAAGTGCTGTGGATTGTCTGGTGGGGTAAGTGTGTGTGGCAGTGCTGTGGATTGTCTGGTGGGGTAAGTGTGTGTGGCAGTGCTGTGGATTGTCTGGTGGGGTAAGTGTGTGTGTCAGTGCTGTGGATTGTCTGGTGGGGTAAGTGTGTGTGGCAGTGCTGTGGATTGTCTGGTGGGGTAAGTGTGTGTGTCAGTGCTGTGGATTGTCTGGTGGTGTAAGTGTGTGTGTCAGTGCTGTGGATTGTCTGGTGGGGTAAGTGTGTGTGGCAGTACTGTGGATTGTCTGGTGGGGTAAGTGTGTGTGTCAGTGCTGTGGATTGTCTGGTGGGGTAAGTGTGTGTGTCAGTGCTGTGGATTGTCTGGTGGGGTAAGTGTGTCTGCTGTGGATTGTCTGGTGGGGTAAGTGTGTGTGTCAGTGCTGTGGATTGTCTGGTGGGGTAAGTGTGTGTGTCAGTGCTGTGGATTGTCTGGTGGGGTAAGTGTGTGTGTCAGTGCTGTGGATTGTCTGGTGGGGTAAGTGTGTGTGTCAGTGCTGTGGATTGTCTGGTGGGGTAAGTGTGTGTGTCAGTGCTGTGGATTGTCTGGTGGGGTAAGTGTGTGTGTCAGTGCTGTGGATTGTCTGGTGGGGTAAGTGTGTGTGTCAGTGCTGTGGATTGTCTGGTGGGGTAAGTGTGTGTGTCAGTGCTGTGGATTGTCTGGTGGGGTAAGTGTGTGTGTCAGTGCTGTGTGTAAGTTGACTATGCAAACAATGTGGACATTCCAACACACTAGTGTTTGGTATAAAAACAAGAAGTGACGCTGATAGGGACTGGCATGCATATTATTAGCATTATCCCTCCGATCACAATGAAGAGCAAGATGTGCAGCTCTGTTCTGGACCAGTTGCAGCTTAACTAGGTCTTTCCTTGTAATGCTTGACTGGTAGCCTAGCGATATCATAAATGGGACTGGTGGAGTTATGTCACACATACAGCAAACACAGACATATGGAAATGTCTGCTCTACCCAACATTACAACCAATTCATTGCAGCATTACCACAAAAATGGAAGAGGCAAGTAGAAGGGGAAAACTGTAAGGAACTTGTTTGTCGGCCCTGTGTTAAAGAACATAAATGGTTAAAAGAAAGTGTGATAATCAATTATTGGAAGAAGCAATTTCATAAAGCAATTTCATAAAGTTGCAGCGTCTGGATGCTCTTTATTAATCACATCAGACCAACAAATACATCTTTAGAACAAATTTCTAGAGTATTAGTAAAAATGTGATCAATACATGTGGATGATCTTGTTCCTGTAGTGTTTGTAAACACCCTGGTAGGCTGATTAATAACCTGAAACCAATTATAAGTTTACAGTGAGAAGCTTCCTCTTGGGCGGACAGGTTGATGAAAACGAGTCAATATTCAGGTCCCCAAGAAAGTAGACCTCTCTGTTTACATAACATACACTATAAAGCATTTCACACATAGTATTGAGATAATAACTGTAAGCACTTGGTGGCCTAATTATTATTCAGAATAGCACTTTAATTACTCACTCATTGCCAAACAGCTGGCCAAGAACACAGTGATAAACAGGATTCAGAACATTCTGCTGACGGGAGGCATCAATACTTAAGACCTCGAAGATCTTTCATGTCACTCAATTCAACTCTCACTCCATTTCACTTCCAATGGTTAAGCTTGAAATCATTTTAACCTGGTGTTTATAGTATTTCACCAAAAAAACTAAGGCATTTTATATGTCAGGTATTTTAAGGCATTTTATCTGTCAACCATGTTTCCTTGGGGGAATAAAATAAAATAAAGGTTTGAATTGTGAAATGTGACTTTACAAACTACAAACCATTCTTGGACGTGAAATGCCGTAAAACAGCTTTAAAAAGTTGAACCTACCCTTGTTTCCTACAGCCACTCCTGCAGTGCTAAGCAATTGCCAAATAGATATCCGATCAAATAATTTACATTTAGAGACAATCGGGCCAACATTTTTATTTCTTTAAGAGTCTAAGACAATGGGTGGGGGGTGTAAGCTGACATATGGAATTGTTTTAAGACGGTCATACTATGGATCATTTAGCTATTTGTTTTAGAATTGTAGTACCCCTTTATGTATCCCCACATGTTGCCAAACAATGAGTTGATAAAATATTGATTTTGGAAAACACATTTACCATAAAACACATGTACCAGGAACTGCCATTACTTCCTCAATCCTTTCCTGATGAGCAAATGATGTCACGCATGTTTTCTTCTATAGACAGGTGTAGAGGAGGCAGACAGTCAGTCATACACTGTTATAAATGACCATAGGTCCACAAGTGACTTGGTTGCAGAACTGATTGAATGATGGTTAACTGACAGATGGCAGCAATTTTCTGATATCTGTAACATTTAATGTGAATGTTTCACTCCTCTAAAACAGACCTGTGTGTGGAGATATATCTCTCTACTTTCTGGCAAGAGAAACAGATTCTGACGATTACAACAGTTTCCCACAACCTGCCTGCCTAATGAATAGAACGGAATGGGGATATATCTGTCTGTCACTGAACTTAATCATCATAATAACAGGAAAGTCCAACCCAGAGCCAGAAAGTATCACCTAAGTTCATGATCTCACCACAGTATTGAGCCTGTTTGACTACTTTATGGAGCAGAAAAATGCTTGGCATTGCTTTTAGGGGGAATATTTTGATCAGCCCCCCCCCCAACCCAAAAAACAACAAAAAATAAATAATACTTTTGTCATTGACACAAAGTTCAATAAAGGCCCCAATAGATGCTGCATATTAGTCCAAATCTAGGAGGGGTATTAGACATAAATTATTAATCTCTATTAAATATTAAAGTGTGGTGAGACACACTTACAAACCTTGCCTTAAAAATAATGATTTAAAACACAGAAAACACAGAAAACACACACACACACACACACACACACACACACACACACACACACACACACACACACACACACACACACACACACACACACACACACACACACACACACACACACACACACACACACACACACACACACACACACACACACATACAGCAATCCACTATATAGGCAAATAATATCCATAACAGTGTTCTGAAGTGTATCCAGTCTAGGCCATCAGGCTTCTCTACCCTCTGTGCAGACTAAGAGAGCAGTGCACTGATTCACAACATGTTAACAGATTGCAAAGGAATACCTTACCCATACAAGAACAATACACAACAGAAACAAAAGAAAATAGAGAAATGAAAAGAGAATAATGAAAGAGACAAATTAAAGTATTTCAAAAGCACCACATCTTCCCTTCAAAGAAAATTGTTTTTACCCTTGATGGTGATACACTATCAAAATGATAAAACAAAGAGAGACAAAAGATACATTATTTTATATCTTTCCTTCTTTTTTTATTGATCGATTTCTTGGCCTGACATCCCTGAATAAACACCACTGATAGGATTGTAAAAAATATTTACACTAAACAAAATACCAGTTACATAAATATATGATGATTTCAAAATTCCCATTTGTTTTGTCAGGATTTGGCCAGGGTTGTTCCGGGTTTGGGTCACTAGATGCCCCCATTGTGCTTTTTGACCTTATGTTTTTTCCCTTGTTCCCCATTATTATTTGCACCTGTACCTCGTTTCCCCTGATTGTATTTAAACCCTTAGTTTCCCTCAGTTCTGTGCTCTGTGTTTGTATGTTAGCACCCAGCCCTAGTGTTCTGTGTTTTCCTGTCGATTCCGGTGGATGCTCTTGTGGAATTCTGTTTTTGTTTTTGAGTGTCTCTTGAGGCTTTTTTGTGCTATTCCTACCACCTTTTGGATTTGCCATTTTTGTATTTAAGGACTTCTCCTTTTTACTTTATTAAATACACCGTCTTAAGTACTGCTGTGTCTGCCTCATCTTCTGGGTTCTGCTGACTATTCGTGGCTCAGTTGGTTAAGTGACTGTTTCTCACTCCGGAGACCCAGGTTCGTAACCGGGTCCTGACAGAAACACAGAGCCAAAAATGAACCCAGAGGCAGCCAGTTCCCAGGACCTTTTGCCATGCTGTCCCACCACCAGGAGACTGTCCAACGCCACGAAACCGCCCTGGTTCAGCAAGAGGCCTTAATGGCTAGACATTCTCATCTTCTGTCGGAGATGCTGACTTCCATTAAGCAAATATCTGATCGTCTTACCCCGGCAACAGTTCCCGTCCCAGTACCTCAGATTCACGTACCCATGGCAGTTAACCCCCTGGCTGAACCTCGTCTTCCACCTCCCCAACGGTTCTCAGGTGATCCAAGTGCTTGTAAAGGGTTTCTCACCCAATGTTCTCTCTCCTTTGAGTTACAACCCTTGTCGTTTCCCACCGACCGGTCTAAGATCGCTTATATCATCACCCTGCTGTCGGGAAAAGCCCTGGCCTGGGCTACTGCTGTGTGGGATGCCCATAGTTCCTGCTGTGCCAGCTACTCTGCCTTTGCTGAGGAATTCAAACGAGTGTTTCAAGGCCCAAGCAGTGGTTCTGACTCAGCCAAACAGCTCCTGACTCTCCACCAAGGTTGGCGCAGCGTGACGGACTATGCCATCCAGTTCCGCACGGTGGCAGCAGCAAGTGGCTGGAACAACGAGGCGCTCACGGTGTGCTTTCTGAAAGGCCTTTCCGACACTATCCAAGATGAACTGGCCACTCGGGAACCACCGGACAATCTCGAGTCCCTGATCAAGTTGGCCTCACGCATTGACCAGCGTCTGAGAGAGAGAGAACTCAACCGTAGACCTCTAGCCCCTATCAGTCCCAGCTCCGAGTCCCCACCTTTATCCTCGCTGGCTCCATCGGAACCCATGCAGATTGGACGCATCTCCCAGGCTGAGAGAGACCGCCGGATGAGGGAGCGACGCTGTCTATATTGCGGCAAACCGGGCCATTTCCGTTCCACGTGTCCCGGGCTCCAGGGAAACGCTCTGTCCCGTACAGACCGGGGGAACTGTAACGGGAAACATAACCTCCTCCCATCCGTCCAACTCCCGTCTGCTCATTCCAGTCACCCTCTCCTGGGACAACCACAAGCTTCACCTTCAAGCCTTGGTAGACTCTGGAGCCGCAGGTAACTTCATGGATGGTGTCTGGGCGAAGGAGAATGGCGTTCCCTCTGAACCTCTAAGTGAACCCATGAGGGTCACTACATTGGATGGAAGCCCTTTGGGATCTGGACTTGTCACTCATGTCACTACCTCCTTGCGACTTTCAGTTTCACAACACCAGGAATTGATGAACTTTCATTTGATCTCCTGTTCCAAGTTCCCTCTCGTCCTTGGATACCCCTGGCTTCACAGCCATAACCCTCACATCGACTGGTCTGTGGGCACTATCAAGCAGTGGGGTCCTACGTGCCAAGCTACTTGTATTTTCCAGAATTCCCGAGTTCTACTCCCGAGTCTTTAGAATCCATCGACCTGACCCGAGTTCCCGAGTGTTACCATGACCTCAAACTGGTGTTTAGCAAACAGAGGGCCACCATGCTACCACCTCATAGACCTTACGATTGCCCCATCGACCTGTTTCCGGGCACTTGCCCCCCCAGGGGTCGGATCTTTTCCCTATCTCCACCCGAACGAGCTGCTATGGATACCTACATCAAGGACGCTCTGGAAGCAGGCCTCATGCGTCCATCCACCTCCCCGGCGGGAGCAGGGTTTTTCTTTGTGGCCAAGAAAGACGGTGGATTATGTCCTTGCATCGACTACCGGGGACTCAATGCCATAACCGTCCGTAACCGTTACCCGCTACCCCTTATGGCCACAGCCTTCGAGCTGCTCCAGGAAGCAGTTGTTTTCACTAAGCTTGACCTGCGGAACGCATACCATCTTGTGCGGATCAGACCTGGTGACGAGTGGAAGACCGCTTTCAACACGCCTACTGGTCACTATGAATACTTGGTGATGCCCTTCGGCCTGACCAACGCCCCAGCGGTGTTCCAAGCGCTCATAAACAATGTGCTTAGGGATATGCTTAACATATTTGTGTTCGTTTACTTGGATGACATCCTCATCTTTTCGAGCTCCCTTCAAGAACACACTAAGCATGTCAGACAAGTACTCAAACGCCTCCTGGACAGCCATCTGTACGTTAAGCCGGAAAAATGTGAATTCCATTCATCCCGAGTACAATTCCTGGGATTTGTAGTGGAACCCGGTCGAGTCCAAATGGACCCCAGGAAGGTAGGGGCGGTAGCGGATTGGCCCACCCCCAAATCCGTTAAGGAAGTTCAGCGTTTCCTGGGCTTCACAAACTTTTACCGCAAGTTCATCAAGAACTTCAGCTTGGTGGCAGCCCCTCTCTCAGCTTTAACCAAGGGTGGCAATGCAAGGTTTTTGTGGGGAAGAGAAGCTGAGATGGCCTTCCAAGGACTCAAGCAGCGCGTTCTCTCTGCTCCCATCCTGATACTACCGACTACGGATGAACCATTTGTGGTGGAGGTAGACGCATCAGAGGTTGGTGTTGGAGCTGTCCTGTCTCAGAGGGGTGAAGACAAGAAGCTTCATCCGTGCGCTTTCTTCTCACACCGGCTTACCCCGACTGAGAGGAACTACGATGTGGGGGATCGTGAACTCCTAGCGGTTAAGATGGCATTGAAGGAATGGAGACACTGGCTCGAGGGGGCTTCTCACCCGTTTCAAGTGCTTACGGACCACAAAAATCTGGAGTATATCCAGCAGGCGAAGCGGTTGAACTCTAGACAAGCTAGATGGTCTCTTTTCTTCAATCGATTCCAGTTTATCCTCACCTATCGGCCCGGGTCGAAGAATCTCAAACTGGATGCCCTGTCCCGAGTCTACGCTCCTGCCATTCGAGATGACACGGACATGCCTGTCCTTCCTGCTGCTAAGATTGTGGCTCCGATCTCGTGGCAAGTTGAGGATACCGTGAGACGTGCTCAAGCTAGCGAACCGGACCCGAAAGGAGGTCCTGCCAATCGGTTGTTTGTCCCCAAGGCAGTGAGGACTCAGGTCCTTCTGTGGGGGCACTCCTCTCGCCTCACCTGTCATCCGGGCGTAGGTCGCACCTTGGAGTTCATCCAGCGTAAGTTCTGGTGGCCTACCATAAGAGAAGACGTTGCCACTTTCGTCAATGCCTGTCCCGTGTGCTGCCAGGGCAAATCTTCTCACCTCCGCCCTCAAGGACTCCTTCACCCTTTACCTGTTCCCCACAGACCCTGGTCCCATATCTCATTGGACTTTATTACGACTTCCTCCATCCCATGGCAATACTACTATCCTAGTCGTAATCGACAGGTTTTCAAAGGCGGCCAGGTTCGTCCCTCTGACTAAGTTACCTTCTGCCAAGGAAACGGCTGAGTTGGTAATTAATCATGTGTTCCGAGTCTTCGGCATTCCTCAAGATATGGTTTCTGACAGAGGTCCCCAGTTCGCCTCAAGGTTTTGGAAGGCCTTCTGCCAACTCATGGGGGCTTCTGCCAGTCTATCTTCAGGGTACCATCCGGAGTCCAACGGCCAAACAGAGAGGATGAATCAAGAGCTGGAAACCACCCTCCGATGTATGACTCGTGACAACCCGTCCACATGGTCATCCTTTATTGTTTGGGCCGAATACGCGCACAACACCTTGCGCTCCTCCTCCACTGGTATGTCCCCGCACGAGTGTCAGTTTGGCTATGCTCCTCCATTGTTCCCGGACCAGGAGGCAGAAGTCAGAGTGCCTTCAGCCTTGAAGTTCGTCAGACGCTGTCGGCTTATGTGGAGGAAGACCCGTCTTAATCTTATACGTTCCTCACAGAGGTACCAACAACAAGCCAACAGACGTCGCCGTCCCGGGCCTACCCTGCGCCCCGGCCAGAGAGTCTGGCTCTCCACAAGAAACTTACCTCTACGGGTGGAGTCTCGCAAGCTGTCCCAAAAATACATCGGTCCCTTCAAGGTTGCCAGGAGAGTTAACCCAGTTTCTTATCGCCTACACTTACCCAGATCCCTTAAGATTAATCCCACATTTCACATTTCATTGTTAAAACCTGTTGTTTTTTCTCCCCTTGTCCCAGCAGACAGACCTCCCCCTCCGCCTCGTGTCATTGGAGGCCAGCCGGCTTATACCGTCCATCGGATACTGGATTCCCGCCGGGTGCAGCGGTCCTGGCAGTATCTGGTGGACTGGGAAGGCTACGGTCCCGAGGAGCGCTCCTGGGTTCCTGCCAAAGACATCCTGGATCCTGACCTCATTCGTCAGTTCAGGGCCCTCCACCCTGAGAGAGCTGGTAGGAACGTCAGGAGCCGTTCCTAGGGGGATTCTGTCAGGATTTGGCCAGGGTTGTTCCGGGTTTTGGTCACTAGATGCCCCCATTGTGCTTTTTGACCTTATGTTTTTTCCCTTGTTCCCCATTATTATTTGCACCTGTACCTCGTTTCCCCTGATTGTATTTAAACCCTTAGTTTCCCTCAGTTCTGTGCTCTGTGTTTGTATGTTAGCACCCAGCCCTAGTGTTCTGTGTTTTCCTGTCGATTCCGGTGGATGCTCTTGTGGAATTCTGTTTTTGTTTTTGAGTGTCTCTTGAGGCTTTTTTGTGCTATTCCTACCACCTTTTGGATTTGCCATTTTTGAGTTTAAGGACTTCTCCTTTTTACTTTATTAAATACACCGTCTTAAGTACTGCTGTGTCTGCCTCATCTTCTGGGTTCTGCTGACTATTCGTGGCTCAGTTGGTTAAGTGACTGTTTCTCACTCCGGAGACCCAGGTTCGTAACCGGGTCCTGACATGTTTAGGTCAAGATAGCTATATTCGTCTATAGACTTCTATAGTCTTTCATCCTATAATCGTCTGTTCCATGCACTTGAACTTGACATAACTCAGTGTAAAATGTGTGCATATATTTCTTTGTATACAGGGGTGAGAGGATTTGTCAGGACTCTGAGAATGGTTTTGAACATCCAGTTTGGTCTGAAGACATTGAGTTAATTACTTCCCTTGGTGTTGGCTGCTTTTTCAGCCCTTCAATGCTTCTTCCTAATGGCTTACTTGTTCTGTTTGAGAACCGGACGTGGAGGAAGGAAGAGGAAATAAAAGTGATTCCAGACCCATCCTTTCTCTCCATCCTCCTCTCTTCTATATCAGCTGCTCCAGAGACCATAAAAGACCTTCTGCTCGTGATAAAAAAACACAATTCTTAATTTTCTTGTTCAATTAGGCTCCAAAAACTTTATTGTACCACTTCAAAATACGTTTTTGTTCTATGATTATAATTTCAATGGTGCAAGTGCAAGAGGAGCACGTACATTACTCTGTGACAACCTTCACTTCCGTTGATGCAAATCACACGTCACTAAAATTCATGTTCATTGCCTTACATACAAGTATAGACTTATACCAACACATGTAAAGTAAGATCTAATGTCAACAATGCATGCATCATGAAACATATCATTGTTTAATTGTAGAGAAGGATAAAACATATTTGATATATAGTTATATAGTGAGTGATGGATGTACTGAATAGCTAAACAATTATACTGTCAATAATTAATAACCAATAATGATCAAAACTGAAGATCTAGGGAAACAGGGATATTGTCTACAGTATAGCATTGCTATTGCTATACTTGCAGTATGATTACATAAAACACTGTTATTTATCCTGGGCCTTGTACATTACATATTATAACTATAACCTATTCTACAATGCACCATGATAATGCAAGTTTAGCACGTAATCCAGGGAAAGGGGGGAATATCAGTAATTTAAGGGAATGGGGTAATATCAGTAATTTAAGGGAATGGGGTAATATCAGTAATTTAAGGGAATGGGGTAATATCAGTAATTTAAGGGAATGGGGGTAATATCAGTAATTTAAGGGAAAGTGGGTAATATCAGTAATTTAAGGGAATGGGGTAATATCAGTAATTTAAGGGAATGGGGTAATATCAGTAATTTAAAGGAATGGGGTAATATCAGTAATTTAAGGGAATGGGGTAATATCAGTAATTTAAGGGAATGGGGTAATATCAGTAATTTAAGCGAATGGGGTAATATCAGTAATTTAAGGGAATGGGGGTAATATCAGCAATTTAAGGGAATGGGGTAATATCAGTAATTTAAGGGAATGGGGTAATATCAGTAATTTAATGGAATGGGGTAATATCAGTAATTTAAGGGAATGGGGGTAATATCAGCAATTTAAGGGAATGGGGTAATATCAGTAATTTAAGGGAATGGGGGTAATATCAGCAATTTAAGGGAATGGGGTAATATCAGTAATTTAAGGGAATGGGGTAATATCAGTAATTTAAGGGAATGGGGTAATATCAGTAATTTAAGGGAATGGGGGTAATATCAGTAATTTAAGGGAATGGGGTAATATCAGTCATTTAAGGGAATGGGGGTAATATCAGTCATTTAAGGGAATGGGGGTAATATCAGTAATTTAAGGGAATGGGGTAATATCAGTAATTTAAGGGAATGGGGTAATATCAGTAATTTAAGGGAATGGGGTAATATCAGTAATTTAAGGGAATGGGGTAATATCAGTAATTTAAGGGAATGGGGTAATATCAGTAATTTAAAGGAATGGGGTAATATCAGTAATTTAAGGGAATGGGGTAATATGCCTTGATGAAGCATTGGATTGCAGACAAATAAATAATTGATGGTCCATTATTTTTATTCACTACCACACTGACTGATAACAATACTCTTCCTGGTTATTATTTTTCATTTGTATTTTACCTTTATTTAAACAGGGAGTCACATTGAGATTAAAAAATCTATTTTACAAGAGACAATAAAAACAGGATATGAAAACAACATACACATACATTTACATACATTTAAGTCATTTAGCAGACGCTCTTATCCAGAGCGACTTACAAATTGGTGAATTCATGCATGTGTATAAAACAATATAATTCATCACACAATAAACACAAATAAACATATTTAATAAAAGCAATCACATAGAGGTCCTCAATCAATAATTTATACTGCCTGAGTGGCACCAGCACATCTATCTGCAATGAACTCTGCATATTGTCTAGAAAACACCATTAAAATGTTAAAAGGGAAATGTATATTCCTCAAATGAACCGGGAAATCTCATGTTGCTGTGTGTCTGAGGACAGATAGATGGACTGTATGTTCCTATCCCACCTTTATGAAAAGATAGGCCTAATAATGGCAACGGAATGCTGTACAACAATAAAATGCATTATTCTAATTGTCATCTTTATTAAATCAGAAATAAAGAATGCAAACAAAAAAGTGGATGTGCGTTTGATGAAGGTTACTACGGAGTGTCCGAGTGACCTTTTCCCTAACCTTAAGGTGTACAGCGGACTAAAAAAATAAACATAATTTTGAATATTCTAAATGACAATGTCACAAGATGTTGCGCAGTCAAACCAAAGGTCACTTGTGAATTAATTGATTAAGTCCTGTTTTGCATTTATTTATTCGTGATGAGGTTTCTTAGAGCCTAGTATTTGGGGTCCCCAAGTGGCGCAGCAGTCCAAGACTCTGCATCTCAGTGCTCAAGGGGTTGCTTGAGACACCTTGGTTCAAATCTGGGCTGTGTCAGAGTGGTTGTGTTTGGGATTCCCATAGGGTGGTGCACAATTGGCCCAGTGTTGTATGGGTTTGTCCTGTGTAGGCTGTCATTGTAAATAAAAATGTGTTCTTAACTGACTTGCCTCATTTAAAATACAAAAATATATTATCACACAATGCCTCTCTCAACCTGTCCATGCAATCCCCTTCAGTTTGTTACAGGTTGAATTTAAGTGTCCATACTTATATTTCTAGCATTATTAACACGTGTATAATATGTACTTTTCTTATGGTGCAATTACATCGCCTATTTCGAGTATTGTTATGTTGGTTGTTAAGACTATGCACAAGTTGTAGTTAAGCCTCGAGCTGTTTTCACATTTTCCTTTGCCTCTCTCTCCTCATGAGCTTTGTCTGTCTATACGCTGCCATCTGCTGGTACAGTTTAGAAACCACCACAGAACACATTTATTGCTGTCACACTGAGGACATGGTGATGAATATCGAGTGTCTAACTGGAGAGAGTAGTAACTAATCAATAATTGAAAACTACATCAACAACTGTCTGATTTAGTGAAGGTACATTAGGCCAGGACTCTGGTCCTTATTGGACATGCCCCAGCGGGTCTACACAGTCGGACACACACTGTTCTGTTTGACCAAAAGGCACACTGTACAGTATCTGTTTGAGCAAAAGTGCGACTACAGTTTAGTCAATTAATAATCCACAGCTAACCTGCATTATGCACTCCTTTAGAAGTGAGACTCCACCAGCTCTCATTTCCCTTGTGAAAAAAGTGTGCAGTCAGAGTGCAGTTTAATTGCAGTATAACAGCAGTATGCACCAATTGTTGCATCCGAAATCACACAGCCGACTGCAGTTACTGAACTTTTACCTCAGTTTCAAAACTGCAATCTGCATTCTACTGGCTTTGTCTCTCTTCAGTCTTTGGCTGTAGATTGTTCCTGCTCGGGTCCTCTGAAATACAACACCCTATGCAAACCATTACCAACCATACGAGCATGAAAAGGCAATACTTTCTGGCAGGCCGATGTAACTATCATTAAAAATAAGTTCCTCTTTATGCAACCACTCTCAACTCAGTGACATTTTGGGAATGGTATAGGCCTAAACTGACCAAATTCATACAGTAGGCTTTGTTATGACGATGTTATGAATAACATTCAGACAGGTCATAGATATTATTATCTAAAATAAACAAAAACGAGTTGTTTCACGCATTTAGAGTTCCGCAGATGTCTTGTTGCCAACTCAGGAAAGACGCGTCATTGCCATCTTTCCCACCTTCCTTTGATTTTTTTCTTAATTCAGGGGGGCAGGATCCAAAAGCGGTAGATCGATATTGAAAATGGAAGGATCAGCGACGCGCACTGTGATAACGTCTACCAGCAGCAGCACGGAACACTTTTCCAACTCTACTCTGATTTACGACAGGCAGTTTCTTCGCACTACTTCGGGGCTTCTCGTTTTCGCAGAAATAGTAAGTAGTCAAGTTTCATCGTTCAAAATGTAGGCTACGGGATACGCATAGTATACATCGTCCAAATAAATGCTTATTTGCGTGTTCCTTCTCGACGATGCAACAACAATATGACATAATAAAATATAAGAATACGAACATAAATTAAATGGCTCAGTAGAATAAAATAAACATTTTATAGTAGCATAAATATAATTCAAGAAAGCACTATTTACAGTATAGTCCAATATTTACACGTGTATTGGAGAAGGTGGGAATGGGGGTAGTGTATAAACTGTGGCTGGGGTGTTTGGGGTCCTGGATGATGCTGCGTGACTTCCTCAGGCACATTTTGGGTGGGAGCATGGTCCCATGATGTACTGGGCTGTCTTCACCACCCGCTGCAGGGCCTTGTGGTCGTAGAAGCGGGCAACCTGTCAGGACATTCTTGATGGTGCAGGGGCATCATGATGTTGTGGTGTCTTGACAAGAGTTGTGGTGGTGTTGGTCCATGACATGTCCTCAGTGATGTGGACGCTGAAGAACTTAAAACTAGTAACTTTCTCTACTGCAGTCCGGTTGATGTGGATTGGGGCATGTTCACACCCCTGCTTCTTGAAGTTAACAATCAACTCCTTTGTTTTGCTGACTTTGAGGGAGAGGTTGTTGTCATGACACCACAATGCCAGCTCACTTACCTCCTCCCTATAGGCTGACTCGTTGTCGTTGGTTATCAGGCCTATAACCGTGCTGTCGTCAGCAAAGTTCATGAGGGAGTTGGGGTTGTGCAAAGCCACACAGTTGTGGATGAACAGGGAGTACAGCAGAGGACTGACAACACCCCTGGGGGGCCCCTGAGTTAAGAGTCAGTGTAGAGGAGGTGTTGTTGCCAATCCTCACAGCCTGTGCTCTACCCCTCAGGGAGTTCAGGATCCAGTTGCAGAGAGTGATGTCCTAACTGCAGCACAAACATATTTGTGTCCAAGTTCAATATCATAATTTATTGAAATCACTTTGGCAGTGGCTTTTACCATCTTTCTCACAATAGCTGCCATCAGAATTCATGGTGGGAATCAATACTGTATGACCTGCATGATGGTTTATCACAGATGGTGGCATGACACTGTCCTGAACACTGCACTGAAGTGAAAGGTTTAATTATTTAACATTGTTCAAGGAAATGTAACTGGAGAAAATGAACATAATGTCAACCTACTTCCTGTAATATATGCTTCTTCCTGTAATATAGGCTACTTCCTTTAATATATGCTTCTTCCTGTAATATAGGCTACTTCCTGTAATATATGCTTCTTCCTGTAATATAGGCTACTTCCTGTAATATATGCTTCTTTCTGTAATATAGGCTATTTCCTGTAATATAGGCTACTTCCTGTAATATAGGCTACTTCCTGTAATATAGGCTACTTCCTTTAATATATGCTTCTTCCTGTAATATAGGCTACTTCCTGTAATATATGCTTCTTCCTGTAATATAGGCTACTTCCTGTAATATATGCTTCTTTCTGTAATATAGGCTACTTCCTTTAATATATGCTTCTTCCTTTAATATATGCTTCTTCCTGTAATATAGGCTACTTCCTTTAATATATGCTTCTTCCTGTAATATATGCTTCTTCCTGTAATATAGGCTACTTCCTTTAATATATGCTCCTTCCTGTAATATAGTCTACTTCCTGTAATATATGCTTCTTCCTGTAATATAGGCTATTTCCTGTAATATAGGCTACTTCCTGTAATATAGGCTACTTCCTTTAATATATGCTTCTTCCTGTAATATAGGCTACTTCCTGTAATATATGCTTCTTCCTGTAATATAGGCTACTTCCTGTAATATATGCTTCTTTCTGTAATATAGGCTACTTCCTTTAATATATGCTTCTTCCTTTAATATATGCTTCTTCCTGTAATATAGGCTACTTCCTTTAATATATGCTCCTTCCTGTAATATAGTCTACTTCCTGTAATATATGCTTCTTCCTGTAATATAGGCTACTTCCTGTAATATATGCTTCTTCCTGTAATATATGCTTCTTCCTGTAATATAGGCTACTTCCTTTAATATATGCTTCTTCCTGTAATATAGGCTACTTCCTGTAATATATGCTTCTTCCTGTAATATATGCTTCTTCCTGTAATATAGGCTACTTCCTGTAATATATGCTTCTTCCTGTAATATATGCTTCTTCCTGTAATATAGGCTACTTCCTTTAATATATGCTTCTTCCTGTAATATAGGCTACTTCCTGTAATATATGCTTCTTCCTGTAATATATGCTTCTTCCTGTAATATAGGCTACTTCCTTTAATATATGCTTCTTCCTGTAATATAGGCTACTTCCTGTAATATAGGCTACTTCCTTTAATATATGCTTTTTCCTATAATATAGGCTTCTTCCTTTAATATATGCTTCTTCCTGTAATATAGGCTACTTCCTGTAATATATGCTTATTTCTGTAATATAGGCTACTTCCTGTAATATATGCTTCTTCCTGTAATATAGGCTACTTCCTGTAATATAGGCTACTTCCTGTAATATATGGTTCTTCCTGTAATATATGCTTCTTCCTGTAATATAGGCTACTTCCTTTAATATATGCTTCTTCCTGTAATATAGGCTACTTCCTTTAATATATGCTTCTTCCTGTAATATAGGTAACTTCCTTTAATATATGCTTTTTCCTATAATATAGGCTTCTTCCTTTAATATATGCTTCTTCCTGTAATATAGGCTACTTCCTGTAATATATGCTTCTTTCTGTAATATAGGCTACTTCCTGTAATATATGCTTCTTCCTGTAATATAGGCTACTTCCTGTAATATAAGCGACTTCCTGTAATATAGGCTACTTCCTGTAATATAGGCTACTTCCTTTAATAAATGCTTCTTCCTGTAATATAGGCTACTTCCTGTAATATATGCTTCTTCCTGTAATATAGGCTACTTCCTGTAATATATGCTTCTTTCTGTAATATAGGCTACTTCCTTTAATATAGGCTACTTCCTTTAATATATGCTTTTTCCTATAATATAGGCTTCTTCCTTTAATATATGCTTCTTCCTGTAATATAGGCTACTTCCTGTAATATATGCTTCTTCCTGTAATATAGGCTACTTCCTGTAATATATGGTTCTTCCTGTAATATATGCTTCTTCCTGTAATATAGGCTACTTCCTTTAATATATGCTTCTTCCTGTAATATAGGCTACTTCCTTTAATATATGCTTCTTCCTGTAATATAGGTAACTTCCTTTAATATATGCTTTTTCCTATAATATAGGCTTCTTCCTTTAATATATGCTTCTTCCTGTAATATAGGCTACTTCCTGTAATATATGCTTCTTTCTGTAATATAGGCTACTTCCTGTAATATATGCTTCTTCCTGTAATATAGGCTACTTCCTGTAATATAAGCGACTTCCTGTAATATAGGCTACTTCCTGTAATATAGGCTACTTCCTTTAATAAATGCTTCTTCCTGTAATATAGGCTACTTCCTGTAATATATGCTTCTTCCTGTAATATAGGCTACTTCCTGTAATATATGCTTCTTTCTGTAATATAGGCTACTTCCTTTAATATATGCTTCTTCCTTTAATATATGCTTCTTCCTGTAATATAGGCTACTTCCTTTAATATATGCTCCTTCCTGTAATATAGGCTACTTCCTTTAATATATGCTTCTTTCTGTAATATAGGCTACTTCCTTTAATATATGCTTCTTCCTTTAATATATGCTTCTTCCTGTAATATAGGCTACTTCCTTTAATATATGCTCCTTCCTGTAATATAGTCTACTTCCTGTAATATATGCTTCTTCCTGTAATATAGGCTACTTCCTGTAATATATGCTTCTTCCTGTAATATATGCTTCTTCCTGTAATATAGGCTACTTCCTTTAATATATGCTTCTTCCTGTAATATAGGCTACTTCCTGTAATATATGCTTCTTCCTGTAATATATGCTTCTTCCTGTAATATAGGCTACTTCCTGTAATATATGCTTCTTCCTGTAATATATGCTTCTTCCTGTAATATAGGCTACTTCCTTTAATATATGCTTCTTCCTGTAATATAGGCTACTTCCTGTAATATATGCTTCTTCCTGTAATATATGCTTCTTCCTGTAATATAGGCTACTTCCTTTAATATATGCTTCTTCCTGTAATATAGGCTACTTCCTGTAATATAGGCTACTTCCTTTAATATATGCTTTTTCCTATAATATAGGCTTCTTCCTTTAATATATGCTTCTTCCTGTAATATAGGCTACTTCCTGTAATATATGCTTATTTCTGTAATATAGGCTACTTCCTGTAATATATGCTTCTTCCTGTAATATAGGCTACTTCCTGTAATATAGGCTACTTCCTGTAATATATGGTTCTTCCTGTAATATATGCTTCTTCCTGTAATATAGGCTACTTCCTTTAATATATGCTTCTTCCTGTAATATAGGCTACTTCCTTTAATATATGCTTCTTCCTGTAATATAGGTAACTTCCTTTAATATATGCTTTTTCCTATAATATAGGCTTCTTCCTTTAATATATGCTTCTTCCTGTAATATAGGCTACTTCCTGTAATATATGCTTCTTTCTGTAATATAGGCTACTTCCTGTAATATATGCTTCTTCCTGTAATATAGGCTACTTCCTGTAATATAAGCGACTTCCTGTAATATAGGCTACTTCCTGTAATATAGGCTACTTCCTTTAATAAATGCTTCTTCCTGTAATATAGGCTACTTCCTGTAATATATGCTTCTTCCTGTAATATAGGCTACTTCCTGTAATATATGCTTCTTTCTGTAATATAGGCTACTTCCTTTAATATATGCTTCTTCCTTTAATATATGCTTCTTCCTGTAATATAGGCTACTTCCTTTAATATATGCTCCTTCCTGTAATATAGGCTACTTCCTTTAATATATGCTTCTTCCTGTAATATAGGCTACTTCCTTTAATATATGCTTCTTCCTTTAATATATGCTTCTTCCTGTAATATATGCTTCTTCCTGTAATATAGGCTACTTCCTTTAATATATGCTCCTTCCTGTAATATAGTCTACTTCCTGTAATATATGCTTCTTCCTGTAATATAGGCTATTTCCTGTAATATAGGCTACTTCCTGTAATATAGGCTACTTCCTTTAATATATGCTTCTTCCTGTAATATAGGCTACTTCCTGTAATATATGCTTCTTCCTGTAATATAGGCTACTTCCTGTAATATATGCTTCTTTCTGTAATATAGGCTACTTCCTTTAATATATGCTTCTTCCTTTAATATATGCTTCTTCCTGTAATATAGGCTACTTCCTTTAATATATGCTCCTTCCTGTAATATAGTCTACTTCCTGTAATATATGCTTCTTCCTGTAATATAGGCTACTTCCTGTAATATATGCTTCTTCCTGTAATATATGCTTCTTCCTGTAATATAGGCTACTTCCTTTAATATATGCTTCTTCCTGTAATATAGGCTACTTCCTGTAATATATGCTTCTTCCTGTAATATATGCTTCTTCCTGTAATATAGGCTACTTCCTGTAATATATGCTTCTTCCTGTAATATATGCTTCTTCCTGTAATATAGGCTACTTCCTTTAATATATGCTTCTTCCTGTAATATAGGCTACTTCCTGTAATATATGCTTCTTCCTGTAATATATGCTTCTTCCTGTAATATAGGCTACTTCCTTTAATATATGCTTCTTCCTGTAATATAGGCTACTTCCTGTAATATAGGCTACTTCCTTTAATATATGCTTTTTCCTATAATATAGGCTTCTTCCTTTAATATATGCTTCTTCCTGTAATATAGGCTACTTCCTGTAATATATGCTTATTTCTGTAATATAGGCTACTTCCTGTAATATATGCTTCTTCCTGTAATATAGGCTACTTCCTGTAATATAGGCTACTTCCTGTAATATATGGTTCTTCCTGTAATATATGCTTCTTCCTGTAATATAGGCTACTTCCTTTAATATATGCTTCTTCCTGTAATATAGGCTACTTCCTTTAATATATGCTTCTTCCTGTAATATAGGTAACTTCCTTTAATATATGCTTTTTCCTATAATATAGGCTTCTTCCTTTAATATATGCTTCTTCCTGTAATATAGGCTACTTCCTGTAATATATGCTTCTTTCTGTAATATAGGCTACTTCCTGTAATATATGCTTCTTCCTGTAATATAGGCTACTTCCTGTAATATAAGCGACTTCCTGTAATATAGGCTACTTCCTGTAATATAGGCTACTTCCTTTAATAAATGCTTCTTCCTGTAATATAGGCTACTTCCTGTAATATATGCTTCTTCCTGTAATATAGGCTACTTCCTGTAATATATGCTTCTTTCTGTAATATAGGCTACTTCCTTTAATATATGCTTCTTCCTTTAATATATGCTTCTTCCTGTAATATAGGCTACTTCCTTTAATATATGCTCCTTCCTGTAATATAGGCTACTTCCTTTAATATATGCTTCTTCCTGTAATATAGGCTACTTCCTTTAATATATGCTTCTTCCTGTAATATAGGCTTATTCCTTTAATATATGCTTTTTCCTATAATATAGGCTTCTTCCTTTAATATATGCTTCTTCCTGTAATATAGGCTACTTCCTGTAATATATGCTTCTTCCTGTAATATAGGCTACTTCCTGTAACATATGCTTCTTCCTCTATTGCACTCAACATTACCCATTCCCACCTGGACAAAAGGAACACCTATGTGAGAATGCTATTCATTGACTACAGCTCAGCGTTCAACACCTTAGTGCTCTCAAAGCTCATCACTAAGCTAAGGACCCTGGGACTAAACACCTCCCTCTGCAGCTGGATCCTGGACTACCTGACGGGCCAGCCCCGGTGGTAAGGGTAGGGAACAACACATCCACCACACTGATCCTCAACACGGGGTCTCCTCAGGGGTGCATGCTCAGTCCCCTCCTGTACTCCCTGTTCACTCATGACTGCATGGCCAGGCATGACTCCAATACCATCATTAAGTTTGCTGATGACACAACAGTGGTAGGCCTGATCACCGACAACGATGAGACAGCCTATAGGGAGAAGATCAGAGACCTGGTCATGTGGTGCCAGGACAACAACCTCTCCCTCAACGTGATCAAGACGAAGCAGATGATTGTGGACTACAGGAAAAGGAGGACCGAGCACGTCCCCATTCTCATCGATGGAGCTGTAGTGGAACAGGTTGAGAGCTTCAAGTTCCTTGGCGTCCACATCACCAACAAAATAACATGGTCCAAGCACACCAAGACAGTCGTGAAGAGGGCACGACAAAGCCTATTCCCCCTCAGGAAACTAAAAATATTTGGCATGGGTCCTGAGATCCTCAAAGTTTCTACAGCTGCACCATCGAGAGCATCCTTACTGGTTGCATCACTGCCTGGTATGGAACCTGCTCTGCCTCCGACCGCAAAGCACTACAGAAGTTAGTGCATATGGTCCAGTACATCACTGGGGCCAAACTTCCTTCAAACTCAGGACCTCTATATCAGGCGGTGACAGAGGAAGGCCCTAAAAATTGTCAAAGAGTCCAGCTACCCTAGTTATAGACTGTTCTCTCTGCTACTGCACGGCAAGCGGTACCGGAGTGCCAAGTCGAGGTCCAAAATGCTTCTTAACAGCTTCTACCCCCCAAGCCATAAGACTCCTGGAACAGCTAATCAAAGGGCTACCCGGACCCCTCTTTTACACTGCTGCTTCTCTCTGTTTATAATCTATGCATAGTCACTAACTCTACCTACATGTACATACTGCCTCAAATACCTCAACTAACCGGTGCCCCCACACATTGACTCTGTATCGGTACCCCCTGTATGTAGCCTCGCTTGTTATTTTACTGCTGCCGTTTAATTATTTGTAACTTTTATTTTCTAATTTTTACTTAACTTCTTAAAGCATTGTTGGTTAAGAGCTTGTAAGTAAGCATTTCACTGTAAGGTCTACACCTGTTGTATTCGGCGCATGTGGCAAATACAAATTTGATTTGAGCAAATGCATTTAAATACACAATAAAGTAGACACCACCAGAGTACAGCCATAGCCGACTATGTGTGCATCCCAAGTGGCACCCTATTCCCTGTATAGTGCACTACTTTCTACTGGAGCCCTATGGGCCCTGTTAAAAAGTAGTGCACTATAAATGGAATAGGATACCATTTGGAATGCTGGCTATATGCTTCCCTGTCCCCTCAGGTGTTTGGTCTGCTGGTATGGATGCTGATAGCAGGGACGGAGTACTTCCGTGTGTCTGCCTTTGGGTGGGTCATGTTTGTGGCCATCTTGTACTGGGTCCTGACGGTCATCTTCCTCATCATCTACCTGACCATGGCTTACAACAGGATCCCTCAGGTCCCCTGGACAACTGTGGTACGAGACATACTATGACACATAATACAGCATTATTTGAAACTTGAGTGATTGAGGTTGTTTATTATACATCTAGTAATTGAATAATTGTGGACTATTTATGTAACAGAAAACCAATGGAGGTAACTGCCTTGATGGTTTTGGGGGAGAGAGCAAATAGATGAACCAAGTCTTTATGAATGTGATCAAATGAAACCATTCTATTATGTGTACTACCCTACAGTATCTGAAACAGCCAGGAATCCTGTTGTTGTCATTCTACAGGGCCTGTTCTTAACAGTAGTGCTACAGTGATGTATGTGGTGTTCTACAGGGTCTGTTCTTCAACAGTAGTGCTACAGTGATGTATGTGGTGTTCTACAGGGCCTGTTCTTAACAGTAGTGCTACAGTGATGTATGTGGTGTTCTACAGGGTCTGTTCTTCAACAGTAGTGCTACAGTGATGTATGTGGTGTTCTACAGGGTCTGTTCTTCAACACTAGTGCTACAGTGATGTATGTGGTGTTCTACAGGGTCTGTTCTTCAACAGTAGTGCTACACTGATGTATGTGGTGTTCTACAGGGTCTGTTCTTCAACAGTAGTGCTACAGTGATGTATGTGGTGTTCTACGGGGTCTGTTCTTCAACAGTAGTGCTACAGTGATGTATTGTATGTGGTGTTCTACGGGGTCTGTTCTTCAACAGTAGTGCTACAGTGATGTATGTGGCGTTCTACAGGGTCTGTTCTTCAACAGTAGTGCTACAGTGATGTATGTGGTGGCAGCAGCAGTAGAAACAGCCTCAATCAGCCATGCTGTTAAGGGACGCCATAACTACAACTGCTGGGTAGCATCCACAGTAAGAAAACCACCTTTGACCTCCCAGACAGACATTTAAATCACGCCAACTTTTAAAATATACCACAAATATGATTTATGATTACAGCGATATTAAAATATACAATATTAAAATGCTAAATATGCCTACAAGACATATAAGAGATGTATGATGCCACTGTGTACCATCCATAATGCTATCTATTTGGTCCATTTAAGCCTACTCATACCCAGTATTGTACTGAATTTGAATGTTTTCATCCGTCTGTTTTTCAGTTCTTTGCCTTCCTGGTCACGCTCTGCTATGCAGGAAGTACATATTTAAGTTTTAAATTCTGGCGCTCGAGGGATGAGGAACAATAACCAATCACAAAGGACAGCTAAAGTATATCCGTTATGGAACGCATGAAGGATCTTGAAAAGTACACACGGTTAAGTGTAATAACCACTCCTTCCCTTTGGAAGACATTTCTCTTTTATTTGGTTTCTGTTATATTTCTGTTATTTTAGAGTTATGGTGTGTTTCATCTGTTGGAATGACAGAGCCTGAACCTCAGTGATGCTTTTACTTCTTATTCACTCATGAGTTTAAAAAAAATACATTTGGATGAAAATGACTGAAGCTAACAAAGTGACTATTCTATTTTTCTGAAGCTGGAGATCAAAGCTTTATCTCCAATATTAAAATGGATTGGACAGTAATGTTGTCCCACACTAGATGGTGCTACAATACAAGGCTAAGAAACAGGGCCGATGAAGAACATTACAGTCAATTCTCTTTTTGATCATTCAAAAAAAAATATCATATACGAATAATAGATTTCACTAATAGGAGTCAGCTACACTGAACAAAAATTTAAATGCAACATGCAACTATTTCAAATATTTTACCGAGTTATGGTTCATATAAGGATATCAGTCAATTGAAATAAATTCATTAGGCCCTAATCTATGGATTTCACAAAACTGGAAATACAGATATGCATCTGTTGGTCACAGATACCTTAAAAAAATTAGGGACGTGGCTCAGAAAACCAGTCAGTATCTGGTGTGACCACCATTTGCCTCATGACCACCATTAGCCTAATTGGGCTTTGATTGTGGCCTGTGGAACTTCAATGGAGTGGGACAAAAATTCAAGATGGCGTGGACTTTTGTAACCCGTGTATATATATTTTTTTCTTTGTATATATTTCGGTAATATTTTTAACCTCAATTTCAGCATAGTTGTGGTATGGATCTGCTATTTTCTATACTTTAGAACCCCCCCAACAGAAGCCAGCCAGCTGACAAGGTACAAAACCTCAGCCCGATGTCCGCACAGGGCTATTCAAGCCCCTTGAACAGGCAGTTAACCCACTGTTCCTCAGCTGTCATTGAAAATAAGAGTTTGTTATTAACTGTCTTGCCTAGTAAAAAAAATAAAAAACCCAGAGCATATAAGACTGCTTTTTTCTCTACCACATCTCCACATCTCTGGATTCCTACCGCAAGCTCAGAACCCTCATCGCAGTGAGCTAGCTGCTATCCAAGTGGCTACTCCTGGCTAACGTCTCTGTCCCGAAGCAAGCACCAGTTACCTTGGAGCTAGCCTCGTGCTAGGCCCATCTCCCGGGTAGCTGAAGAGGTCCATCAGCCACTTCTTTGGCTACAATAGCTATTTTGCCAATTGGCCTGGACCATTTTACTGCCTACACAGAGCCCTGCCATCACGACTGGTCTGCCGATGTAACCGTCCAAGTGCGGTTTAACAGACTCTTCCGTCGCGATGTCCCCCTAATGCCTTTCTGCTAGCTTGCTAGCCCCGGCCCGCTAGCTGTCTGAATTGCTGTGTCAAATCAAATCAAATTTTATTTGTCACATACACATGGTTAGCAGATGTTAATGCGAGAGGAGCGAAATGCTTGTGCTTCTAGTTCTGACAATGCAGTAATAACCAACAAGTAATCTAACTAACAATTCCAAAACTACTGTCTTATACACAAGTGTAAGGGGATAAAGACTATGTACATAAATATATATGAATGAGTGATGGTACAGAGCAGCATAGGCAAGATACAGTAGATGGTATCGAGTACAGTATATACATATGAGATGAGTATGTAAACAAAGTGGCATAGTTAAAGTGGCTAGTGATACATGTATTACATACAGATGCAGTGGATGATATAGAGTACAGTATATACGTATACATATGAGATGAATAATGTAGGGTATGTAAACATTATATTAGGTAGCTTTGTTTAAAGTGGCTAGTGATATATTTTACATCATTTCCCATCAATTCTCAGCTCGCCTAGCTACTCACTGGCCCCTATGATAACTCGGCTACGCATGCCTCTTCCTAATGTCAATATACCTTGTCCATTGCTGTTTTGGTTAGTGATTGTCTTATTTCACTGTAGAGCCACCAGCCCTGCTCAATATGCCTTAGCTAGCCTTTTGTTTCACCTCCCACAGATGCGGTAACCTCACTTGGTTTAAGTGGTGTCTTTAGAGACAAAACCTCTCTCATCGTCACTCAGTGCCTAGGTTTACCTCCACTGTATTCACATCCTACCATACCCTTGTCTGTACATTATACCTTGAATCTATTCTTCAGCGCCCAGAAACCTGCTCCTTTTACTCTCTGTTCCAAACGCACTAGATAGACGACCAGTTCTTAGAGCCTTTAGCTGTACCCTTATCCTACTCCTTCTCTGTTCCTCTGGTGATGTAAAGGTTAATCCAGGCCCTGCAGCACCTAGCTCCACTCCCATTCCCCAGGCGCTCTCATAACTGTAAAAGCCTTGGTTTCATGTATGTTAACATTTGAAACCTCCTCCCTAAGTTTGTTTTATTCACTGTTTTAGCACACTCTGACAACCCGGATGTCCTAGCCGTGTCTGAATCCTGGCTTAGGAAGGCCACCAAAAATCCTGAAATTTCCATCCCAAACTATAAAATTTTCCGACAAGATAGAACTACCAAAGGGGGCGGAGTTGCAATCAACTGCAGAGATAGCCTACTGAGTTCTGTCATACTATCCAGGTCTGTGCCCAAACAATTCGAGCTTCTATTTTTTTTTAAATCCAACTTTCCAGAAACAAGTCTCTCACCGTTGTCGCTTGTTATAGACCACCTTCAGCCCCCAGCTGTGCCCTGGACACCATATGTGAACTGATTGCCCCCCATCTATCTTCAGAACTTGTACTGTTAGGTGACCTAAACTGGGACATGCTTAACACCCCAGCCGTTTTACAATCTAAGCTAGATGCCCTCAATCTCACACAAATTATCAATGAACCTATCAGGTACAACCTCAAATCCATAAACACGGGCCCCCTCACAGATGTCATCCTGACCAACCTGCCCTCTAAATACACCTCTGCTGTCTTCAACCGTTGCCGTTCTTCACTGCCTCATTGCCTGTGTTCGTAATAGGTCTGCGGCCAAACAACCATCCCTCATCACTGTCAAACGCTCCCTAAAACACTTCAGCAAGCAGGCCTTTCTGGCCCGGGTATCCTGGAAGGATATTGACCTCATTCCGTCAGTAGAGGATGCCTGGTTATTCTTTAAAAGGGCTTTCCTCACCATCTTAAATAAGCATGCTTCATTCAAAAAAAATTAAACCAGGAACAGATATAGCCCATGGTTCACTCCAGACCTGACTGCCCTTGACCAGCACAAAAACATCCTGTGACGTACTGCATTAGCATCGAATAACCCCCGGGATATGCAACTTTTCAGGGAAGTTAGGAACCAATATACACAGGCAGTTAGGAAAGCTAAGGCTAGCTTTTTCAAACAGAAATTTGCATCCTGTAGCACAAACTCCAAAAAGTTCTGCGACACTGTAAAGTCCATGGAGAATATGAGAACCTCCTCCCAGCTGCCCACTGCACTGAGGCTAGGAAACACTGCCACCACCAATAAATCCACGATAATTGAGAATTTCAATAAGCATTTTTCTACGTCTGGCTATGCTTTCCACCTGGCTACCCCGGTCAACAGCTCTGCACCCCCCACAACAACTTGCCTAAGCCTCCCCATTTCTCCATCAACCAAATCCAGATAGCTGATGTTCTGAAAGTGCTGCAAAATCTGGACCCCTACATATCAGTTGGGCTAGACAATCTGGAACCTCTCTTTCTAAAATGATCTGCCACAATTGTTGCAACCCCTATCACTAGCCTGTTCAACCTCTATTTCATATCGTCTGAGATCCCCAAAGATTGGAGAGCTGCCGCGGTCATCCCCCTCTTCAAAGGGGGAGACACTCTTGACCCAAACTGTTATAGACTTAAATCTATCCTACCCTGTCTTTTAAGGTCTTCAAAATCCAAGTTAACAAACAGATCACCGACCATTTCGAATCCCACCGTACCTTCTCCGCTTTGCAATCTGGTTTCCGAGCTGGTCATGGGTGCACCTCAGCCACGCTCAAGGTCCTAAACGATATCATAACTGCCATCGATAAAAGACAATACTGTTCAGCCGTATTCATCGACCTGGCCAAGGTTTTCGACTCTGTCAATCACCACATTCTTATCGGCAGACTCAACAGCCTTAGTTTCTCAAATGACTGCTTTGCCTGGTTCACCAACTACTTCTCAGACAGAGTTCAGTGTGTCAAATCGGAGGGACTGTTGTCCGGACCTCTGGCAGTCTCTATACATCAATGATGTCACTCTTGCTGCTGGTGACTCTCTGATCCACCTCTATGCAGACGACACCATTCTGTATACGTCTGTCCCTTTTTTGGACACTGTGTTAACTATCTTCCAGACAAGCTTCAATGTCATACAACTCTCCTTCCGTTTTCTCCAACTACTCTTAAATGTAAACGTAAACTAAACTAAAATGTAAAAGTAAACTAAATGCATGCTCTTCAACCGATCGCTGCCCGCACCTGCCCGCCTGTCTAGCATCACTACTCTGGACGGTTCTGACTTAGAATATGTGGACAACTACAAATAACTAGGTGTCTGGTTAGACTGTAAACTCTCCTTCCAGACTCATTAAGACACATTAAGCACCTCCAATCCAAAATTAAATCTAGAATCGGCTTCCTATTTCGCAAACAAATTATCCTTCACTCATGCTGGCAAAAATACCCTCGTAAAACTGACTATCCTACCGATCCTTGACTTCGGTGATGTCATTTACAAAATAGCTTCCAACCCACTACTCAGCAAACTGGATGCAGTCTATCACAGTGCCATCCGTTTTGTCACTGTTAGAGGAATTCTAAATTCCTATATGTTTTGTAGCCAAAACCAAAATCACACTCTATCTATTTCATAATAAGTTGTAAGTTTATAATTTTTGCATGAAATAGATCTAGACTAGACTTATTCTTATTCTTAATGAGTACTGACCCAAAATACAAAGAACATTACATTTTAAAGGGAAGATAAAAATTACATCATCAGTTCTCACACTCTCTCCGATCCACACAATAGCGCAGTGTCTTCAGGTCTGGAGATTGTCTCCTACTCCCCTCATAAATTAAACATTCCAATCTGTCTAAAAGACCTCCACTAATGGAACATCAAAGAACATTCTTATCTTTCTGAAAAGATATAGCCTCCTTCTCCCTTAAACCCGCAAGGTACAGACAATTCATTCGTTTTACCTACAATTTCAGTCCGAGTTTAACTAAAAACCCATACATTTCATACCATAACATAATAGTATTAAAACTTAATGGTTCTAATAGAAATGTATACATAATTAATCATTTTAACTATAATTTCCTCCAACAAATCCTCCCTTTGATTAAATATTATACATTCAAATCTACATCTAGTTTTATCAAACATAAAAAATAAAATATGAATAAACTTATAACTAACCTTATTAAAAAGGTTTATCAGATTTATCATACGAATAGACTTTATAACCAACATTATTATAAATGTTTATCAGACTCTTCACCCATCATTAACCTCTTGAAACTCGGGGGGTGCTATTTCATTTTTGGATGAAAAACGTTCCCGTTTTAAACAAGATATTTTGTCACAAAAAGATGCTCGACTATGCATATAATTGATAGCTTTGGAAAGAAAACAGTCTGAATTTTCCAGAACTGCAAAGATATTGTCTGTGAGTGCCCCAGAACAGGAGCTACAGGCAAAACCAAGATGAAACGGCAACCAGGAAATTAGCAGGATTTTTGAGGCTCTGTTTTCCATTGTCTCCTTATATGGCTGTGAATGCGACAGGAATGAGCCTGACCTATCTATCGTTTCCCCAAGGTGTCTGCAGCATTGTGACGTATTTGTAGGCATATCATTGGAAGATTGACCATAAGAGACTACATTTGCCAGGTGTCCGCCCGGTGTCCTCCGTCGAAATTGTTGCGTCATTTTCAGCTGCTGGTATTTTTCCATGGGATTCTGAGACGAAAGCAGGCTTCCACGAATGGCATATCAATGAAGAGATATGTGAAAAAACACCTTGAGGATTGATTCTAAACAACGTTTGCCATGTTTCGGTCGATATTATGGAGTTAATTTGGAAAAAGTTTGACGTTTTGGTGACTGAATTTTCGGTTCGTTTCGGTAGCCAAATGTGATGTACAAAACGGAGCGATTTCTCCTACACAAAGATTCTTTCAGGAAAAACTGAACATTTGCTATGTAACTGAGAGTCTTGAAAACATCCGAAGTTCTTCAAAGGTAAATTATTTTATTTATTTGGTTTTCTGGTTTTTGTGAAAATGTTGCGTGCTAAATGATACGCTAAATGCTAAGCTAGCTAGCAATACTCTTACACAAATGCTTGATTTGCTATGGTTCAAAAGCATATTTTGAAAATCTGAGATGACAGTGTTGTTAAGAAAAGGCTAAGCTTGAGAGCAGGCATATTTATTTCATTTCATTTGCGATTTTCAGAAATCAATTTAAACCGTAACCCCTTTCTCTCATATCTCTTAAATACCACTAAGCTTCTAACTGTTTGACTTTATCTAAAATCATTGATTTTAGAAAAAACATGTCTATGAGTGGCAATCTCTAAAGTACTTACATATCCTTAATCAATCTATCTTAATCCTAAATCATCACAGATGTCCTATATTCCTGTTAAATGTAATACTATTTAAAAAACTCATAATAATCAAACAAAGTAATATATGTTGCAAAGTGTGGAATACCTTATCTACAGTAATTTATCACCCCTAAGAACTGAAACTTATTTTTCTATGTAATTCCCTGCCCCATTGGCTTAATATTCCAAATCATAAGTAACAACCCAACTATTTATCCAACCAATATTTAGAATAGCATTCATCAGTGATTCAAATTTGTCTTATCACTCAAAGTAAAAACCTCAATTTAACACACATCAATATTAGCAGATTTACTTACATTCAGTAGAATTATCCCATAATTAACTTTTTTAATCATGATTATAATACAGATCAGTATCTCAATGCATTCTTAATCTAAATTACTACAATTTACATGGTGTAGACCTCTTCAATCAACCTGATACCACAATCAACCTGATACCATGTTGCGTTATGCTAATGAGCCTGAGGCTGTATTCACGATCCCGGATACGGGATGGGTAGTATCAAGAAGTTTTAATACCCTTGCACTGAAACAAAACACTTCCTCCAGGCCCCCTCCAATGTGGTAGTTTATGGCCTCAATTTCACTCACTCTCCCCAAGAGTATAGTCCCTGGAAACATTCCAGATAGAGACAGTGAAATATCAATTTTCCCGGAGAAAACACAAAACACTTAGTTAGTATTCATTTACCCTACATCGATTCAGAAACTCAAACGTGAACTATAAACCAAACCTAATGATAATTCCCCTTTAATTCAAATCATTAATCATAAGTTTTAAACAACGTCCATGTATATGATTACTTAAATGAACATGCTATCCTTAAATACAATTAACCCGATAACATTAAATAATTGTTGGCTGTCTGCAGCAACAGTATTTCGGGTTCGATAAACCAAACCTAATTTATCTCATCTGTTGAATCCTGAATTATAGTTTACAACATCAATCAACATCTCTCACCTCCCAAATTCGCTAATTTTATAAGAACATTTTGATGGGCACAAATCTATCATAATTGTTTCTCCGTTATTATTCAGAATTCATTTGATTGAAGTTACTGTCCCGCCTTTGATTTAACATTTTAATTACGAATCTATTCCCAATATATTATTCCCAACAGATCATTTAGTGAACAGACATCGTCTTGCATCAAAATTTGCTTCGTTCTTATTTTAAGTTGAATGAATTAGTCTTTCAATTTGAACCAAACAAACTATTTAAAACGTTCAGTTTATATCTTATACCAATACTAGTGACCATAACTTTCTCTGCAAAACAATTAGTTTAATTACAACCAAAAATTCATATATATTTATATATTTATACAGTGCCTTGTGAAAGTATTCGGCCCCCTTTAACTTTGCGACCTTTTGCCCCATTTCAGGCTTCAAACATAAAGATATAAAACTGTATTTTTTTGTGAAGAATCAACAACAAGTGGGACACAATCATGAAGTGGAACGACATTTATTGGATATTTCAAACTTTTTTAACAAATCAAAAACTGAAAAATTGGGCGTGCAAAATTATTCAGCCCCTTTACTTTCAGTGCAGCAAACTCTCTCCAGAAGTTCAGTGAGGATCTCTGAATGATCCAATGTTGACCTAAATGACTAATGATGATAAATACAATCCACCTGTGTGTAATCAAGTCTCCGTATAAATACACCTGCACTGTGATAGTCTCAGAGGTCCGTTAAAAGCGCAGAGAGCATCATGAAGAACAAGGAACAGACCAGGCAGGTCCGAGATACTATTGTGAAGAAGTTTAAAGCCGGATTTGGATACAAAAAGATTTCCCAAGCTTTAAACATCCCAAGGAGCACTGTGCAAGCGATAATATTGAAATGGAAGGAGTATCAGACCACTGCAAATCTACCAAGACCTGGCCGTCCCTCTAAACTTTCAGCTCATACAAGGAGAAGACTGATCAGAGATGCAGCCAAGAGGCCCATGATCACTCTGGATGAACTGCAGAGATCTACAGCTGAGGTGGGAGACTCTGTCCATAGGACAACAATCAGTCGTATATTGCACAAATCTGGCCTTTATGGAAGAGTGGCAAGAAGAAAGCCATTTCTTAAAGATATCCATAAAAAGTGTTGTTTAAAGTTTGCCACAAGCCACCTGGGAGACACACCAAACATGTGGAAGAAGGTGCTCTGGTCAGATGAAACCAAAATGGAACTTTTTGGCAACAATGCAAAACGTTATGTTTGGCATAAAAGCAACACAGCTCATCACCCTGAACACACCATCCCCACTGTCAAACATGGTGGTGGCAGCATCATGGTTTGGGCCTGCTTTTCTTCAGCAGGGACAGGGAAGATGGTTAAAATTGATGGGAAGATGGATGGAGCCAAATACAGGACCATTCTGGAAGAAAACCTGATGGAGTCTGCAAAAGACCTGAGACTGGGACGGAGATTTGTCTTCCAACAAGACAATGATCCAAAACATAAAGCAAAATCTACAATGGAATGGTTCAAAAACATATCCAGGTGTTAGAATGGCCAAGTCAAAGTCCAGGTAACACCTCGGCTGGGAACCAAACCCAGGACTGTAGTTTATAAGACTGCTACGCTCACCACTATACCACCAATGGTATGGAACTGAATGAGATTCTCCACAAATAGACCCATTTTACAGTTATCTGTATTTGTTACTCCGGCATCTGGACAACAGAAAATAGCCCTAATTTAAACGCCCAAAGTTTTCCCTCAGTTAGGATTCTCATTAATCTCGCTCTCTTTGTATCTGTCCCTTATTTTTCTTTACCTGATTGTCGCCTCTGACTTTCCCCTCATTTAAATTGCAATATTGGTGGTGACGTCTTTTGCAGGGAGTGTAACACTCCCGGGCGAAATATCCAATTTCGTTACAATTAAAACATTTTCTCTTTCTCATTTGACTCGCCTTATCCACTTTTCTCAATACTGTCCTAGTCAATTCCTCTGTATTCACGCCATCCCCTCCCAGGTCATAAACGGGGGGGCTCAGCAGGAACCGGTAATTTTGCTTTCCTCTGAATCACCACCACCTCATCATCGAGATTATCTCTGTAAACTTGGTCTATTATAGAAGGGTATAGGTTTTGGGAGCTATGGGAGTGGAGGGCAGAAAATGTTGGCTCTTTTCGTCTCTTCTTTTTTTTCTATCTTTCTCCACTCTCTTCCTGGCTTCCGAGAGCCAGGCCCGAGCTTCGTTTAAACCTAGTTTACTCTGCTTCTTCACATCTTTGTCACAATCCTTGTATATTTGTCTTATCAGAAATTCTAACTTTTCGACATCTAGGCGTCCGTCAAAACCATACCTTTTTTTCCCCATTTAGGACAGAAATCTACATTCCTTCGATCTTTTTGTTTCATATAACGATAATCTTCCGTCTCTTCAGAAAGCAGTTTAGAGGGATTACTATTCATTATAATAAATTCTTGCCCCTCCTAATAATTTCAATCTTTAACACTTTATGTTAATTTCTCTTTATTGGAATCCTCATCTACTAAAGTCTGACATTAAGTCTCACCCGTATACAATACATTACTGTTCCTATAGGACTTCTGCTAAAATTGTCGCTCCAAATCAGCTGACTTGTAAGGTTGACTGAGGACAAATAGACAGAGGCTCAAGAGTCACTGTCCAACTCGTCGTTCAATCTGACATTAGTTTTCACTCGTATACAGTGATCACTGTAGGAATATACAGTAAATTGCTGTTCCTATAAGACTTTGAACTAAAATGTCGCCCCAAATATAGCTTAATCTGTCGAGTTGATTGAAAATGACCAACGGAAAGCAACTCAATTGTTCCCCATAATCTAAATAAAGACCACTAACCCGCAGTGTCTATTATCAAGAACTACATGTCTATGGGGTCACTTGTTCTGTCTTTCCATTGGATACATTGTTCAATCTGACATTTAACTCCCCGTATACAGTAATCACTGTTCCTATAGGTCTTTTGACTTGAACTATGTCGCTCCAAACATAGCCTACTTATAAAGTTGACCGAAAACAAATGGACCGAGGCCAGTCCCAAAACCAATCATGCAGTGTCTATTCTTGAAAGCTGATGGTATAAAATCACCTGTTCCGTTTCTTCCCCAGAACCTCAACCACACAATCACTTTTCACTATCAAGAACACAGACTACTGAAAACCGGGAAAGACCCCTGTCCATTCATCGCTCGATCTGACACTAGTTTTCACTCATATACAGTGATCACTGTAGGAATATACAGTAAGTCGCTGTTCCTATAAGACTTTGAACTAAAATGTCGCTCCAAGCATAGCCTATTTGTAGAGTTGACTTTCAATCTGAGAACAACTTAAATCCATCCTATGATAATTTAAGTCATTCCCTCTTAATCAAGAATAAAGATTACTGACCTTATTGCCGACTGGGAAAGCAATGTTCGTTGTATCTAGTCACCTTTCCTGTACTCCGTGGTAATACGCAGGCCTGAATTTTAACCTCAATTCGGAGGTCAGGTCTTTAGTAAAACGAGTCAAAAACTCGTCCGTGCACGATTTTAAGCGTACTACCTCCAGATAACAGGGAGGGGTATTTAGATCCGGGATTGAAGGACCAATTGTTAGAGGAATTCTAAATTCCTATATGTTTTGTAGCCAAAGCCAAAATCACACTCTATCTATTTCATAATAAGTTGTAAGTTTATAATTTTTGCATGAAATAGACCGAGACCAGTCTTAAAAACAAGTTCAGCATTTATTCTTGATGAGTACTGACCCAAAATACAAAGAACATTACAATTTAAAGGGAAGATAAAATTGACGTCATCAGTTCTAACACTCTCTCCGATCCACACAATAGCGCAATGTCTTCAGGTCTGGAGATTGTCTCCTACTCCCCTCATAAAGCAAACATTCCAATCTGTCTAAAATACCTCCACTAATGGAACATCAAAGAACATTCTTATCTATCTGAAAAGATATAGCCTCCTTCTCCCTTAAACCCGCAAGGTACAGACAATTCATTCGTTTTACCTACAATTTCAGTCCGAGTTTAACTAAAAACCCATACATTTCATACCATAACATAATAGTATTAAAACTTAATGGTTCTAATAGAAATGTATACATAATTAATAATTTCAACTATAATGTCCTCCGACAGTCACCAAAGCCCATGTACTACCCACCACTGCGACCTGTATGATCTTGTTGGCTTGCCCTCACTTCATATTCGTCTCAAAACCCACTTGCTCCAGGTCATCTATAAGTCTTTGCTAGGTAAAGCCCCCCTTATCTCAGCTCACTGGTCACCATAGCAGCATCCACCCATAGCACGCACTCCAGCAGGTATATTTCACTGGTCACCCCCAAAGCCAATTCCTCCTTTGGCTGCCTTTCCTTCCAGTTCTCTGCTGCCAATGACTGGAACGAATTGCAAAAGTCACTGAAGCTGGAGACTCATATCTCCCTCTCTAACTTTAACCATCAGCTGTCAGAGCAGCTTGCCAATCATTGCACCTGTACATAGCCCATCTGTAAAAAGCCCATCCAACTATCTCACCCCCATATTTTATTTATTTATTTGTGCTCCTTTGCACCTTAGTATCTCTACTTGCACATTCATCTTCTGCACATCTATCACTCCAGTGTTTAATTGCTAAATTGTAATTAATTTGCCACTATGGCCTATTTATTGCCTTACGTCCCTAATCTTACCTCATTTGCACACACTGTAGACTTTTTTATTGTGTTATTGACTGTATGTTTGTTTATTCCATGTGTAACTCTGTTGTTGTTGTCTGTTCACACTGCTATGCTTTATCTTGGCCAGGTCGCAGTTGTAAATGAGAACTTTTTCTCAACTAGCCTACCTAGTTAAATAAAGGTCAAATAAAAACTAATAATAAAAATGGCTGTGTGGAGTTGCTGGTTATTGGCAGGAACTGGAACACACTGTCGTACATGTCGGTGCAGAGCATTCCAAACCTGCTCAATGACTGACATGTCTGGTGAGTATGCAGGCCATGGAAGAACTGGGATTTTCTCAGCTTCTTGGAATTGTGTACAGATCCTTGCCACATGGGGCAGTGCATTATCATGCTGAAACATGAGGTGAAGGCAGCGGATGAAGGGCATGACAATGGGCCTCAGGATCTCGTCACGGTATCTCTGTGCATTCAAATCACCAACAATAACAATGGAATTGTATTCGTTGTCCGCTTATGCCTGCCCGTACCATAACCCCACCGCCACCATGGGGCACTATGTTCACAACATTGACATCAGCAAACCGCTCACCCACATGACTCCATACACGTGGTCTCCATCTGCCCGGTATAGTTGAAACCGGGATTCATCTGTTTCTCCAGTGTGCCAGTGGCCATTGAAGGTCAGCATTTGCCCACCGAAGTCAGTTACAATGTCAAACTGCAGTCTGGTCAAGACAGTGGTGTAAAGTACTTCAGTAAAATACTTTAAAGTACTACTTAAGTCATTTTTTGAGTATCTGTACTTTACTATTTATATGTTTGACAACTTTTACTTCACTACATTCCTAAATAAAATGATTTTTTTTCTCCATACATTTTCCCTGACAACCAAAAGTACTCGTTACTTTTTGAATGCTATGCAGCACAGGAAAATACTCCAATTCACACATATATCAAGAGAACATCCCTGTTCATCCCTACTGCCTCTGATCTGGCGGACTCACTAAACACAAATGCTTTATTTATAAATTATACCTGAGTGTTGGAGTGTGCCCCTGGCTATCCATATATAAATTAAAACAAGAGAATTGTGCTGTCTGGTTTGCATAATATAAGAACTAAGAAATTATTTATACTTTTACTTGTACTTTTGATACTTAAGTATATTTTAGCAATTGCATTTCGTTTTGATACCCTGTCAAAAATGTTATAAAAAATTATTGTAGACTTTTACTCAAGTAGTATTTTACTGAGTGACTTTCACTTTTACTTGAGTCATTTTCTATTAAGTTAACTTTAATTTTACTCAAGTATGACAATTGGGTACTTTTTCCACCACTGGGTGAGAACGACGAGCACACAGATGAGCTTCACTGAGACGATTTCTGACAGCTTGTGCAGAAATGTTTTGGTTGTGCAAACCCACAGTTACATCAGCTGTCCCTCTTACCGGGCTCAGACTATCCCGCAGGTGGTGGAGGTCCTGGGCTGGCGTGGTTACATGTGGTCTGCGCTTATGAGGCTGCTTGGACGTATTGCCAAATTCTCTAAAATGACGGAGGCGGCTTATGGTAGTGAAATTAACATTAACCTCTGTCAACAGCGCTGGTGGACATTCCTGCAGTCAGCGTATCAATTGCATGCTCCCTCAAAACTTGAGACATCCGTGGCATTGTATTGTGTGACAAAACTGCGCATTTAAGAGTGGCATTTTATTGTCCTCAGTGCAAGGTGCACCTGTGTAATGATTAGGGATGCGCCGGTACACAGTATGTTGTCGAACCGTTTGGAATGCCCCCACGGTAAAATACGCACACGTGAACCGCAGAATTACGATATGCCTGTCATTTTCCTACAATTTCCAAAACTTGCTTATTGCGCTGCAGATTACACGCATGTTGTACATTGAGATCCACAGAACCTACACACAGTTTGTGAACAGGCTTGGCATGCAACTGCTTGGGGTTCCAGGATGTTAAGGGTCTCCTGAGGGCTGACAAACTTTACTCCACATGTCTCAAAATGTGGCAACTGCAGTGACCCCCCCCTTAAACAACCAATGGACAATTTGCAATGACATCTCAGTAGGTAACCTCCCTAAAGGGGCCCCATGAAGAGATGGGTAACTAAAAACAAATATTATCTCAGCTGTGAGACAGAGAGAAGCAAATTTGAAGAGGCACTGCCGTCTTTCAAATCCGCCGTGTGGGAACATTTTGGATTCAGCATTCAATATGATGATGAGGGTAAGAGGACCGTAAACAAACAAAGTACAGTCTGCAAGCATTGCTTTGCCACTGTCGGCTACTCGAGTGGAAACACTTCTAACATGATGTGTCATTTACGTGGCCATCACCTGGCCATATCCCTTGCAGGTGGAGCTGAAGCTGGAGCAAGGAGAGTCCACTCGTTAGCGAAAACACAACAATCTCTCGCTGCTGGCTTCCAACAATTTGCCACAAATTCATAAAAACATAAAGAAATAACGAAAGCAGTGGGAGTATTCATAGCCAAAGATTTGCATCCCTATTCAGTGGTTACCGACTCAGGATTTCGTCACCTGGGGATTTTTATTTTTTACCGCGCTACAATGTCCCCTCGCTCACACATTTCAGCAGCAAAGTAATTGCCAAACTCTATGAAACATCACAGAGATAAATTGAAAACTATCTAGCTCTCTCCACTGATAGTTGGACCACCCGAGCAACTCAAAGCTACCTCACTGTGATGGTTTACTATGTACTGGATTGGGAGATAAAGAGCTATGTGTTGCAAACTCGTCCCCTGTATGAGAGTCATATAAGCCACACTTTTCTTAAATATAAACATACGGAAACCGTACCTTGGCCCACAAACCATGAGACATACCAAACCGTGGGCCAGCTGTACCGTTGCATCCCTAATAATGATCAGGCTGTTTAATGAGCTTCTTGATATGCCACACCTGTCTTGGCAAAGGAGAAATGCTCACTAATCAATGTAAACAAAACAAATTAAGAGAAATAAGCTTTTTGTTTGTTTGGAACATTTCTGGGATCCTTTATTTCAGCTCATGAAACATGGGCCCAACACTTTACATGTTGTGTTTTAAATGTTATATTTTTGTTCAGTGTAGATAGTGTAGTGTTTTTGTCAAGTTTTCATTCTACTGTACATCATTTGAAATGTTGCCCAAGTTTTGCTTTGTGATGCTTTGAGGGTCCAATACAGGGGGATACATTTACTCAGATTAGTGATTCTGGTCTGAATATACAGTAGTGAAGAAGTAGTCAAGCTAACATTTTAGACTCTATAATAAGCTATAATGTAGCATTGTTCATGGTTTAACAACTATATATTTTTTTAAATCACATAATTTCTTTAAGATTTGCCGGCATCCCATTGCAGTATCATCCACATTACACTAAATGCTAATAGCAAAATCCATATAATTTTTGCCCCATTTAAATCGGTGGCTCTTCCTCAAATTAGCTTGGATTTACTGGGACTAAGACAATGTTTTAAGGATGTTTCAACTTATTCCGTAAAACAAAGACAATATATATTTTTTCCTAATTTAATTCTATCTCACCAAAACTAGTTAAGCAGCTTTGACTGTTGAACCATGCATATACTGTATAAGCCCCATCTATCAAACTGTCTAATCTAGAACAACAACACAGTTAAAGCTGCAGTCTGTGATACGCCACAAAGTGGTATCCCTCCCCACCACTTGTTTTGGTATACAGCTGAACATTGAACAGCTTCCCAAATCTCAGACTGTAGCTTTAACTTAAACACTATGCAGCTTGTCATGCAATGTCAGGCTAGAAGGAGAGCAGACTTCATAGACAAAATGTTTGATGTTATGAATGGGTATGGCAGACATACAGTTGAAGTCGGAAGTGTCCATAAACTTACTTTGGAGTCATTAAAACTCGTTTTTCAACCACTCCACAAATTTCTTATTAACAAACTATAGTTTTGGCAAGTCAGTTAGGACATCTACTTTGTGCATGACACAAGTCATTTTTCCATCAATTGTTTACAGACAGATTATTTAACTTAGAATTCACTGTATCACAATTCCAGTGGGTCAGAGGTTTACATACACTAAGTTGACTGTGCCTTTAAACAGCTTACAAATTATGTAATGGCTTTAGAAGCTTCTGATAGGCTAATTGACATAATTTGAATAAATTGGAGGTGTACCTGTGGATGTATTTCAAGGCCTGCTTTCCAACTCAGTGCCTCTTTGCTTGACATCATGGGAAAATCTAAAGAAATCAGCCAAGACCTCAGATTTTTTCTTTAGACCTCCACAAGTCTGGTTCATTATTGGGAGCAATTTCCAAATGCCTGAAGGTACCATGTTCATCTGTAAAAACAATAGTGCGCTAATATAAACACTGTGGGACCACGCAGCCGCCATACCGCTCAGGAAGGAGACGCGTTCTGTCTCCTAGAGATGAACGTACTTTGATGCGAAAAGTGCAAATCAATCTCAGAACAACAGCAAAGGATCTTGTAAAGATGCTGGAGGAAACCGGTACAAAAGTATCCATATCCACAGTAAAACGACTCCTATATCGACATGACCTGAAAGGCCGCTCAGCAAGGAAGAATCCACTGCTCCAAAACCACCATAAAAAAGCCAGACTACGGTTTGCAACTGCACATGGGAACAAAGATTGTACTTTTTGGAGAAATGTCCTCTGGTCTGATGAAACAAAAATAGAACTGTTTGGCCATAATGACCATCGTTATGTTTGGAGGAAAAGGGGGAGGCTTGCAAGCCAAGGAACACCATAACAACCATGAAGCACGGGGGTGGCAGCATCATGTTGTGGGGGTGCTTTGCTGCAGGAGGGACTGTTGCACTGCACAAAATAAATGTTATCATGAGGAAGGAAAATGATGTGGATATATTGAAGCAAGATCTCAAGACATCAGTCAGGAAGTTAAAACTTGGTCGCAAATGGGTGTTCCAAATGGACAATGACCCCAAGCATGCTTCCAAAGTTGTGGCAAAATGGCTTAACTTCACTAGGGTAGGGGGCAGCATTGGGAATTTTGCCCCGAACCGTGTAAGCCGGGGACCCCTCGATGTCCAGAGGGGACGGAGGGACCTCAGGCACCTCACCTTCTTGCAGGGGACCAGCAACCACCGGCCTGAGGAGAGACACATGAAACGAGGGGTTAATACGGTAATACCTAGGAAGTTGTAAACTGTAACACACCTCGTTTATTCTCCTCAGGACTTTGAACGGCCCCACACACTGCGGCACCAGCTCCCGACAAGGCAGGCGGATAGGCAGGTTTCGGGTCGAGAGCCAGACCCTGTCCCCCGATGCAAACACCGGGGCCTCACTGTGGTGCTGGTCAGCGCTCCTCTTCTGCCGTTCTCCCGCTAACCTTAGCGAATCCTGAACGCCTTTCCAGGTGTCTTTGAAGCACTGTACCCATTCCTCCACCGCAGGAGCCTCGGTCTGGCTCTGATGCCATGGGGCCAGGACCGGCTGGTAACCTAACACACACTCAAAAGGGGACAAGTTAGTTGAGGAGTGGCGTAGGGAGTTCTGAGCGAGTTCAGCCCAAGGAACATACCATGCCCACTCACCAGGCCGGTCCCGGCAATAGGACTGCAGAAACCTGCCCACATCCTGGTTTAGGCGCTCCACCTGCCCATTACTCTCGGGGTGAAAACCTGAGGTTAACCTGACCAAGACCCCCAGTCTCTCCATAAACGCCCTCCACACTCTGGACGTGAATTGGGGACCCCGATCAGAAACGATGTCCTCAGGCACGCCATAGTGCCGGAAGACATGGGTAAACAAGGCCTCCGCAGTCTGCAGGGCCGTAGGGAGACCGGGCAACGGGATGAGGCGACAGGACTTAGAAAACCGATCCACAACGACCAGGATCGTAGTACTTCCCTGGGACGGGGAAGGTCGGTAAGAAAGTCCACCGATAAGTGTGTCCACAGCCGTTGTGGAACGGGAGGGGTTGTAACTTCCCTCTAGGTAGGTGCCGAGGAGCCTTGCTCTGAGCACACACTGAGCAGGAGGAGACATAAAATCTCATGTCTTTAGCCAGCGTGGGCCACCAGTATCTCCCTCTAAGACTCCGCACTGTCCTCTCGATGCCAGGATGACCCGAGGAGGGGAGAGTATGAGCCCACCGGATCAGCTTATCCCGGAACCCCTCGGCACGTACTGAGTCCCCACTGGACAGTTAGGGGGCGGCTCTAACTGTGAGGCCCTCTCTATCTCCGCATCCACCTCCCATACCACCGGTGCCACGAGACATGACGGTGGAATGATGGGAGTTGGCTCAGCGGACCGCTCCTCGGTATCATAGGCGGGACAGCGCGTCGGCTTTGGTGTTTTGGGAGCCTGGCTGGTATGAGATTGTAAACCGAAACCTGGTGAAAAACATGGCCCATCTAGCCTGACGTGAATTTAGTCTCCTCGGATATACTCGAGATTACGATGGTAAGTCCAGATGAGAAAAGGGTGTTTCGCCCCCTCAAGCCAACGTCTCCACACCTTCAGAGCCTTGACTACAGCTAACAACTCCCGGTCCCCACGTCATAGTTTTGCTCCGCTGGACCGAGCTTGCTCGAAAAGAAAGCACACAGATGGAGCTTGGGTGGCACGCCCAAGCGCTGGGACAGCACGGCCCGACCCCCGCCTCGGACGCACCCACCTCCACTATGAACGCTAAAGAGGGGTCCGGATGCGCCAACACAGGCGCATTGGTGAACAGCTCTTTCAAACGACTGAAAGCTCTGCCTGCCTCTGCTGACCAACACAAGCGCACCGGTCCTCCCTTCAGCAGTGAGGTGATGGGAGCAGCCACCTGACCAAAACCCCAGATAAACCTCCGGTAGTAATTGGCAAACCCTAAAACCGCTGCACCTCTTTCACCGTGGTCGGAGTCGGCCAATTACGCACGGCTGTAACGCGGTCATCCTCCATCACCACCCCGGAGGTGGAAATACGATACCCCAGGAAGGAAACGGACTGTTTGAAAAACTCACATTTCTCCGCCTTGCAATACAGGTCATGCTGCAGCAGTCGCCCAAGTACCTTACGCACCAGAGACACATGCGCCGCGCGTGTGGCAGAATAGATCAAGATGTCATCGATGTACACTACCACTCCCTGCCGAGCAGGTCTCGGAGAATCTCATCTACGAAGGATTGGAAGACGGCTGGAGCATTCTTCAACCCATATGGCATGACGCAGTACTCATAATGACCAGATGTAGTACTAAATGCGGTTTTCCACTTGATCTCCTCTCCGGATACGTACCAGATTATACGTGCTCCTCAGGTCCAGTTTTGTGAAGAAGCACCCCCGTGAAATGATTCCACCGCCATAGCGATGAGAGGTAGTGGGTAACTAAACCCCACTGTGATGGAATTTAGACCTCTATAATCAATGCACGGATGCAGACCTCCATCCTTCTTCTTCACAAAAAAGAAGCTCGAGGAGACGGGTGATGCGGAGGGCCGAATGTACTCCTGTCCCAGCGATTCAGCAACATATGTTTCCATCGCTACTTTCTCCTCCTGGGACAATGGATACACGTGACTCCTAAGAAGTGCAGCGTTCTCCAGAAGGTTTAACTCGCAGTCCTCTCGACGATGGGGTGGTAATTGGGTCGCCCTCTTTTTACTGAAGGCGATAGCCAAATCGGCATATTCAGAGGGAATGCACACGGTGGAAACCTGGTCTGGACTCTCCACCATAGTCGCACCAACGGCAACTCCTATACACCTGCCTGAACACTCCTCTGACCACTGATGTTTTCAATGATGGAGACTCCCAGCCACATACCAAATGCCCACTTTCCTGAAAGCGTGATAGGAAATCGTTCCGCCTCTATAATCAATGCACCGATGCAGACCTCCATCGTGAAACTTTTTCCGGATTAAAAACATAATATCGAGGAGGCGGGTGATCGGAAGGTGTTTTTTTCGAATATCTTTTCTTGACATGCATTCAGCAACATATGTTCTCATCTGTGCCCCTTTCTCAGGTGACTTTTGCGCACAATGGATACCGTGACTCCTAAAATGTGGTCAGCGTTCTCCAGAAGGTTTACAAATACGTCACAATGCTGCAGACCTTGGAAACGACGAAAGGGCAGACTGGGGTGGTATAAGAGATCATGAAAAGACGCCCAAAAATCTTTTTTCCTGGATAGCCAAGTCATCTTGGCATATTCAGAGGGAATGCACAGAGAAGATATTTGTATTCTGGACTCTCAGAGTGTTTTCGCACCAAGCAATTACTCCTATACACCTGCCTGAACACTCCTCTGACCACCCCTTGTAAGCCCCCTGTTGCCAGGAAATCACCGGGATATGTTGAGTTAGCCAGGGAATTCCCAACACCACTGGAAACACAGGTGAATCTATAAGGGAACAGACTAATCTGCTCCTTATGATCCCCCTGCGTTACCATGTCCAGCTGCACTGTAGCCTCTCTAACCATTCCTGACCCTAATGGTCGGCTATCTAAGGAGTGCACGGGGAAAGGTAGGTCCTGCGACACCAGGGAATCCTAGCCTTGCGTGAGCCCACGATCCATGAAATTCCCAGCTGCGCCTGAATGGACTGCGCCTTATGCTGTAGAGAGGAAAAAACCCAGGAAAGAAGTTAACACATACATATGACTGACAGGAAGCTCTGGGTGAGTCTGGTGCTTACTCACCTGGGGTGATCGAGTAGTGCTCCGCCTGCCCTCCCGACTCCCAGACGAGTTCCTCCAGCACCGGTCGGCCGTGTGCCCTCGCCGACCACAACTGGTGCAGGAGGACCCACACCTCCTCCGGTCCCCCTCGAAGCCGCCCCTCCTAACTCCATAGTGATAGGGGCAGGAGGGCTGGGAAGTGGAAGCGACAGGACCTGATCCGAGGCGCCCGCGGGCAGCCAGCAGGTTGTCGAGACGGATAGCCAAGTCAATGAGTTCATCCAGTGTGAGGGTGGTGTCCCGACATGCTAGCTCCCTGCGGACGTCCTCCCTGAGACTGCATCGTAAATGATCTATCAAGGCTCTGTTGTTCCACCCTGCTCCTGCGGCCCAGGTCCTGAACTCCAGGGCAAAGTTCTGTACGCTCCTCGTCTCCTGGCGCAGGTGGAACAACCGTTCACCACCGCCCGACCCTCTGGTGGATGGTCAAACACAGCTCGGAATCGGGCGGGTGAACTCTGGGTAATTATCCCTCGCCGAGTCCGGACCATTCCACACTGCGTTGGCCCACTCGAGGGCTCGCTCAGTCAAATAGGAGACGAGGGGCGCTCACGCTCTCCTCTCCGGAGGAGCAGGGACGCACGGTAGCCAGGTACAGTTCCAGTTGGAGAAGGAAACCCTGGCACCCAGCCGCCGTTCCTTCATACTCCCGTGGAGGCGTCAGCCGAAAGAACTGGAGCCAGATGTGGTTGCAGGAACAGGAGGTGCTGAAGGAGGGGTGCTGGAGATGAGGTGGGAAGGCCACTCCTCTCCATCGATCCACCCTCTCCATCATTTGGTCCATGGCCGAACCAATCCTGTGAAGAACGCTGGTGTGATGGAGGACCCTCTCCTCCATCGATGGGAGAGGAATGCGGCTGCTCCTGCTGATTCCATGTTAGTGGTGCGGGATTCTGTCACTGGATACTAGGAGTGGTGGGTTGGAATCAGGCGCAGAGAGCAGGGTTCAGTATATCGAAAATGTATTCTCCCGGCCCGAACAAACGGTCACGCCAACATACAGGGCGCATACAATAGACCAGCCCAAACACAGGACCAAATAGTCCGGAGAATACACATATGAAAACACCATTCGACAGAGTAACAAAAAACAACCCAGCACAAAACAAGGGCGGGACAACCTACTATATATAAGGACGCTAATTAAACTAAAATACACAGGTGAAACTAATAAGACAAAACCAACAGACAAACGAAAAAGGGATCGGTTGCGGCTAGTAGGACGGTGACGACGACCGCCGAGCACCACGAACAGGCAGGGGAGCCAACCGGCGGAAGTCGTGACAGCCAGGTAGCAGATGTAGTCTGCTGGGTTGTACTTCCCAGACACCTCAACGATGGCCTCATCATTAAACAGCTCCATCTCCTGCTTTTCCCTCCTTCGACCGAATACAGGACACCAGGTGTTGCTGTATCTCAACTGGAACCTAAAACAGAGGAAGCTTTTCTGATAAGGCACATTCAGACCGGGAGAGCAGGTCGCGCAGATAAAATCAAGGAATAACATGTTCCATTGTACTCTGGGTTAGATACGATAACACTGTTTGGTCATGTACTGAATATGTAATTAACACAACAAATAAATAAATAAATGCAGATAGAAAGAAAGAGTGTTTGTTGGGTAGTGTAGTTGGACTGAGTCAGTGTTGTCTGTTCATGGGTCAGGGTCTGTTCACCGGCTGATGTAGTTGTTGCTGTAGTAGTAGTAGTAGTAGTAGTAGTAGTAGTAGTTGTTGGTCTCCCACACTCTGACTCTGTGATGCGCCCCTCACCGTAGGAAGCAAATGGAGTGCCCTCCCTAACCCATCGCAGAGGAATACTGAGTACGGGTCTTTGATGGCTAAAATAACATGGCCAATATGTTTACTATATTTACTATATTAATAATACATCTTTATACATACATCATTTTGATTTTACCAACACATTTCTGAAAGATCTTTACATTATGAATAAAGTGCAGATGAATTAACTAAAGTACACTCTGCAATGATTTAATCCATCAGTTTATGTCTCAAAGAAGAACTCCTAAATCTAACTGAAAAAGACAAATTGGTGAAAGCACAAAAGCTATTATTTAATCATTATAATTCAGATTTGTATTTTTATAACTCACGCAATACCAAGCAGCCAGCCAAGAACACTGTGACAACCAGGAGTGAGAACATTCTGAGGCATCAGCACTTAAGACCTTTAATTTCAGTCAATTTTACTCCGTTTCACTTTAAAAGTAAAACTTGAAAAAAATGTAGTTAATAATGTTTTTCATAGTAGTAATTTTACCTGTCAGGTCAGTGTTTCTTAGGAGGGAAAAGAAAATAACCTTTTGAATTGTAACGTATCAAACAACGAACCGTTCTTGAATGTGAAATGTTATAAAACAGCTCTAAAAAGTTTAACCTACTCGTGTTTACTACAATCGCTCTTACAATGCTAAACTACTGTCACATTTCAAATAATGTCAGTGTCACGTTCTGACCTTAGCACACCGGCCTGAATACTCGGCCGAGACACAGTGCGAATCACCCCATAGCACGGGGCCTGACCTGTCACCTGCTCGCCCCAGTAAGCACGAGGGGAGTGGGCTCAGGTCTCCAACCTGACTCCGCCACACTCCCCGTGTGCACTCCCCCGGGGCTGCCTCTCGGGCTTCAGTGACCGGTCGTGTCCTCTACCATCCTCTACCATTCTCTTCTTGTGGTGGGTAATTCTGTCACGCTCGCTATCCTCAAACTCCCTGTCATAAATCAGCCAAGGCACAGAATGCATGTAGTTCCACATCTTTTAATGGAAGTGAAACCGAAATAACCAAAAAACAAACAGGTAAACAGCAAAAACGTGACGCAACCGAGGTGCACACAAACACACATGGAAAAATAGAGACATAAAAAAGGAACTAAGGTCAGGACGTGACAGTACCCCCCCAAAGGTGCGGACTCCGGCCGCAAAACCTAACCCCATAGGGTCTGGTGGGCAGTCAGATCATTGAGTTTGACAGTCAGATCATTGAATTTAAATTTAGAGGCAAAAGGGCCAAAATGTTTGTGCCCAAGCACCAGAAGATGATGAGTATTAACTTTTTCCCACAACAATATCATGCATTAATGTTTTCTATTTAGTTAGTTGTGTAGTTACCCACAGTGCTATCTTGAGATGTGTGAAAACCTGTGAGCTTCTTGTCTCTCTCTGTCTCTGGCAGTCCTTCTTGTCTACTGCTTCCTCTAAGAACTGCAATAATACCCGCTGAACATTCCATCAGCTCTAGATGGAGGGAGCATGACAAAGAACACCTTTAGTCAATCACTATTTATTCATTTACTATAAAATTAATCATGAAACAATTACAACATTTTTACTGACTTACAGTTCATATAAAAATCAATCAATTGAAATAAATAAGGCCCTAATCTATGGATTTCACATGACTGGGAATAGAAGCCATCTATTTGGTCAGATACCTTGACAGAGTTGATCAGGCTGTTGACTGTGGAATGTTATCGCAATGGTCTTTTCAATGGCTGTGCTGAGATGTAAGTTTTGGCAGGAACTGGAACACTGTCATGCGCATTGATCAAGGGCATTCCAAACATGCTCTGTGGGTGACATGTCTGGTGAGTATGCAGGTCATGGAAGAACTGGGAACCAGGAATTGTGTCCCAGATCCTTGCGACATTATCGTGCACAGAACATGAGGTGAAATGCAGCAGATTAATGGCACGATCATGGGCCTCAGAATCTCGTCCACGGTATCTCTGTGCATTCAAATTGTCTTCGATAAAATGCAATTGTGTTTGTTGTCCACTAGCTTATGACTGCCCATATCATAACCCCATACACCATGGGGCACTCTTTTCCACAAAATTTACATCAGCAGTTCACTCGCCCACACAACGTCATACATGTGGTCTGTGGTTGTGATTCCGGTTGGACGCTGCCAAGCGATCTAAAAACAACGTTGGAAGGCGGCACTGGTAGAGAAGTTAGCATGACCTTATCTGGAAACACAGCTCTGGTGGACATTTCTCCCATTTAGCAGCCACCAATTGCATGGTCCCAAAACTTGAGACGTAAAAGTAACATTTGATGTTTGACAAAACTGCACATTTTAGAGCTGCATTTTATTGTCCCCAGCTCCAAGGTGTATCTGTATAATGATCATGCTGTTTAATCAGCTTCTTGATATTCCAAACCCATCACATGGATGGATTATCTTGGCAAAGGAATATGCTACTAACAGGGATGTAAACAAATTTGTGCACAACGTTTTAGAGAAATAAGGAACATTTCTGGGATCTTTTTATTTCAACTCATGGAAACATAGAGGAAACCACATTTCACATGTTGTGTTTAAAATTTTTGTTGAGTGTAAAGTAGTTAGGTCACATAAAGGTGTATATGGGTCCTATGAATGAAATCATCAGTATTGATCACATCTTTAATAATGCTGCAGAAATGAACTTTAAAGCAGTATCCAAATCCATGTGATATAGTGATCACAATATAATAGCCATATCTAGGAAAACCAAAGGCTGGGCCTAATACATAATTGTATAAGAGGTCATACAATACGTTTTGTAGTTATTCATATGTTGATGATGTAAAGAATATTTGCTGGTCTGTGGTGTGTAATGAGGAGCAACCAGATCCTGCACTTGACACATTTATCAACTTGCTTATTCCAGTTACTACTGAGCACGCACCCATTAAGAATATGACTCTAAAAACTGTTAAATCCCCTTGGATTGATGAGGAATTGAAAAGTTGTATGGTTGATAGGGATGAGGCAAAAGGTATGGCAAGTAAGTCTGTCAGCCCAACTGATTGGCAAACATACTATAAATTAAGAAATC
>NC_088240.1:85056461-85077107 GCF_036934945.1 Oncorhynchus masou masou
TACCCTGCCTCCCTTGAATAGCCCTGTGCGGACTGGTGGGAATTGATCGGGCTGAGGTTAGCTGATGACCGCTAGCAGTGGCTAACTGACTATTAGCTAGTTAGCTGGCTGGCTTCTGTTGGGGGTTCCGGTTCTAAAGTATAGAAAATAGCAGATCCATACCACATTGGGTGAGGCGGGTTGCAGGGGTATGCTGAAATTGAGGTTAAAAATATTACAAATATATACGAAATATATACAAAGAAAAAAATATATATACACGGGACACGACAAGACAAAGACGGCTGACTGCTACGCCATCTTGAATTTTTGTCCCACTCCATTGAAGTTCCACAGGCCACAATCAACAGCCTGATCAACTTTATGCAAAGGAGATGTGATGCGCTGCATGAGGCAAATGGTGGTCACACCAGATACTGACTGGTTTTCTGAGCCACGTCCCTAATTTCTTTTAAGGTATCTGTGACCAACAGATGCATATCTGTATTTCCAGTTTTGTGAAATCCATAGATTAGGGCCTAATGAATTTATTTCAATTGACTGATATCCTTATATGAACCATAACTCGGTAAAATATTTGAAATAGTTGCATGTTGCATTTAAATTTTTGTTCAGTGTAGCTGACTCCTATTAGTGAAATCTATTATTCGTATATGATATTTTTTTTTTGAATGATCAAAAAGAGGATTGACTGTAATGTTCTTCATCGGCCCTGTTTCTTAGCCTTGTATTGTAGCACCATCTAGTGTGGGAAAACATTACTGTCCAATCCATTTTAATATTGGAGATAAAGCTTTGATCTCCAGCTTCAGAAAAATAGAATAGTCACTTTGTTAGCTTCAGTCATTTTCATCCAAATGTATTTTTTTAAAACTCATGAGTGAATAAGAAGTAAAAGTATCACTGAGGTTCAGGCTCTGTCATTCCAACAGATGAAACACACCATAACTCTAAAATAACAGAAATATAACAGAAACCAAATAAAAGAGAAATGTCTTCCAAAGGGAAGGAGTGGTTATTACACTTAACCAGTGTACTTTTCAAGATCCTTCATGCGTTCCATAACGGATATACTTTAGCTGTCCTTTGTGATTGGTTATTGTTCTCATCCTCGAGCGCCAGAATTTAAAACTAAATATGTACTTCCTGCATAGCAGAGCGTGACCAGGAAGGTAAAAGAACTGAAAACAGTGACGTGATGAAAACAAACATCTCAAATTCAGCACATTGGGTATGAGTTGAGTAGGCTTAAATGGACCAAATAGGATAGCATTATGGATGGTACACAGTGGCATCTACATCTCTTATATGTCTTGTAGGCATATTTAGCATTTCCAAGATTGTATATTTTAATATCGCTGTAATCATAAATCATATTTGTGGTATATTTTAAAAGTTGGCGTGATTTAAATGTCTGTCTGGGAGGTCAAAGGTGGTTTTCTACTGTGGATGCCACCCAGCAGTTGTAGTTATGGCGTCCCTTAACAGCATGGCTGATTGAGGCTGTTTCTACTGCTGCTGCTGCTGCCACCACATACATCACTGTAGCACTACTGTTGAAGAACAGAAGAACAGACCCTGTAGAACACCACATACATCACTGTAGCACTACTGTTGAAGAACAGACCCTGTAGAACACCACATACATCAGTGTAGAACTACTGTTGAAGAACAGACCCTGTAGAACACCACATACATCACTGTAGCACTACTGTTAAGAACAGACCCTGTAGAACACCACATACATCACTGTAGCACTACTGTTGAAGAACAGACCCTGTAGAACACCACATACATCACTGTAGCACTACTGTTAAGAACAGGCCCTGTAGAACACCACATACATCACTGTAGCACTACTGTTGAAGAACAGACCCTGTAGAACACCACATACATCACTGTAGCACTACTGTTAAGAACAGGCCCTGTAGAATGACAACAACAGGATTCCTGGCTGGCTCAGATACTGTAGGGTAGTACACATAATAGAATGGTTTCATTTGATCACATTCATAAAGACTTGGTTCATCTATTTGCTCTCTCCCCCAAAACCATCAAGGCAGTTACCTCCATTGGTTTTCTGTTACATAAATAGTCCACAATTATTCAATTACTAGATGTATAATAAACAACCTCAATCACTCAAGTTTCAAATAATGCTGTATTATGTGTCATAGTATGTCTCGTACCACAGTTGTCCAGGGGACCTGAGGGATCCTGTTGTAAGCCATGGTCAGGTAGATGATGAGGAAGATGACCGTCAGGACCCAGTACAAGATGGCCACAAACATGACCCACCCAAAGGCAGACACACGGAAGTACTCCGTCCCTGCTATCAGCATCCATACCAGCAGACCAAACACCTGAGGGGACAGGGAAGCATATAGCCAGCATTCCAAATGGTATCCTATTCCATTTATAGTGCACTACTTTTTAACAGGGCCCATAGGGCTCCAGTAGAAAGTAGTGCACTATACAGGGAATAGGGTGCCACTTGGGATGCACACATAGTCGGCTATGGCTGTACTCTGGTGGTGTCTACTTTATTGTGTATTTAAATGCATTTGCTCAAATCAAATTTGTATTTGCCACATGCGCCGAATACAACAGGTGTAGACCTTACAGTGAAATGCTTACTTACAAGCTCTTAACCAACAATGCTTTAAGAAGTTAAGTAAAAATTAGAAAATAAAAGTTACAAATAATTAAACGGCAGCAGTAAAATAACAAGCGAGGCTACATACAGGGGGTACCGATACAGAGTCAATGTGTGGGGGCACCGGTTAGTTGAGGTATTTGAGGCAGTATGTACATGTAGGTAGAGTTAGTGACTATGCATAGATTATAAACAGAGAGAAGCAGCAGTGTAAAAGAGGGGTCCGGGTAGCCCTTTGATTAGCTGTTCCAGGAGTCTTATGGCTTGGGGGGTAGAAGCTGTTAAGAAGCATTTTGGACCTCGACTTGGCACTCCGGTACCGCTTGCTGTGCAGTAGCAGAGAGAACAGTCTATAACTAGGGTAGCTGGACTCTTTGACAATTTTTAGGGCCTTCCTCTGTCACCGCCTGATATAGAGGTCCTGGGTGGAAGGAAGTTTGGCCCCAGTGATGTACTGGACCATATGCACTAACTTCTGTAGTGCTTTGCGGTCGGAGGCAGAGCAGGTTCCATACCAGGCAGTGATGCAACCAGTAAGGATGCTCTCGATGGTGCAGCTGTAGAAACTTTTGAGGATCTCAGGACCCATGCCAAATATTTTTAGTTTCCTGGGGGGGAATAGGCTTTGTCGTGCCCTCTTCACGACTGTCTTGGTGTGCTTGGACCATGTTATTTTGTTGGTGATGTGGACGCCAAGGAACTTGAAGCTCTCAAACTGTTCCACTACAGCTCCATCGATGAGAATGGGGACGTGCTCGGTCCTCCTTTTCCTGTAGTCCACAATCATCTGCTTCGTCTTGATCACGTTGAGGGAGAGGTTGTTGTCCTGGCACCACATGACCAGGTCTCTGATCTTCTCCCTATAGGCTGTCTCATCGTTGTCGGTGATCAGGCCTACCACTGTTGTGTCATCAGCAAACTTAATGATGGTATTGGAGTCATGCCTGGCCATGCAGTCATGAGTGAACAGGGAGTACAGGAGGGGACTGAGCATGCACCCCTGAGGAGACCCCGTGTTGAGGATCAGTGTGGCGGATGTGTTGTTCCCTACCCTTACCACCGGGGCTGGCCCGTCAGGTAGTCCAGGATCCAGCTGCAGAGGGAGGTGTTTAGTCCCAGGGTCCTTAGCTTAGTGATGAGCTTTGAGAGCACTAAGGTGTTGAACGCTGAGCTGTAGTCAATGAATAGCATTCTCACATAGGTGTTCCTTTTGTCCAGGTGGGAATGGGTAATGTTGAGTGCAATAGAGGAAGAAGCATATGTTACAGGAAGTAGCCTATATTACAGGAAGAAGCATATATTACAGGAAGTAGCCTATATTACAGGAAGAAGCATATATTAAAGGAAGAAGCCTATATTATAGGAAAAAGCATATATTAAAGGAATAAGCCTATATTACAGGAAGAAGCATATATTAAAGGAAGTAGCCTATATTACAGGAAGAAGCATATATTAAAGGAAGTAGCCTATATTACAGGAAGGAGCATATATTAAAGGAAGTAGCCTATATTACAGGAAGAAGCATATATTAAAGGAAGAAGCATATATTAAAGGAAGTAGCCTATATTACAGAAAGAAGCATATATTACAGGAAGTAGCCTATATTACAGGAAGAAGCATATATTACAGGAAGTAGCCTATATTACAGGAAGAAGCATTTATTAAAGGAAGTAGCCTATATTACAGGAAGTAGCCTATATTACAGGAAGTCGCTTATATTACAGGAAGTAGCCTATATTACAGGAAGAAGCATATATTACAGGAAGTAGCCTATATTACAGAAAGAAGCATATATTACAGGAAGTAGCTATATTACAGGAAGAAGCATATATTAAAAGGAAAGCCTATATTATAGGAAAAAGCATATATTAAAGTTACCTATATTACAGGAAGAAGCATATATTAAGGAAGTAGCCTATATTACAGGAAGAAGCATATATTAAGGGAAGTAGCCTATATTACAGGAAGAAGCATATATTACAGGAAGAACCATATATTACAGGAAGTAGCCTATATTACAGGAAGTAGCCTATATTACAGGAAGAAGCATATATTAAGAAGTAGCCTATATTACAGAAATAAGCATATATTACAGGAAGTAGCCTATATTACAGGAAGAAGCATATATTAAAGCCTATATTATAGGAAAAAGCATATATTAAAGGAAGTAGCCTATATTACAGGAAGTAGCCTATATTACAGGAAGAAGCATATATTAAAGGAAGTAGCCTATATTACAGGAAGAAGCATATATTACAGGAAGAAGCATATATTACAGGAAGTAGCCTATATTACAGGAAGAAGCATATATTAAAGGAAGTAGCCCTATATTACAGGAAGAAGCATATATTACAGGAAGAAGCATATATTACAGGAAGTAGCCTATATTACAGGAAGAAGCATATATATTGGAAGAAGCATATATTACAGGAAGTAGCCCTATATTACAGGAAGAAGCATATATTAAAGGAAGTAGCCTATATTACAGGAAGAAGCATATATTACAGGAAGAAGCATATATTACAGGAAGTAGCCTATATTACAGGAAGAAGCATATATTACAGGAAGTAGACTATATTACAGGAAGGAGCATATATTAAAGAGTAGCCTATATTACAGGAAGAAACGCATATATTAAAGGAAGAAGCATATATTAAAGGAAGTAGCCTATATTACAGAAAGAAGCATATATTACAGGAAGTAGCTATATTACAGGAAGAAGCATATAATACAGGAAGTAGCCTATATTACAGGAAGAAGCATATATTAAAGGAAGTAGCCTATATTACAGGAAGTAGCCTATATTACAGGAAATAGCCTATATTACAGGAAGAAGCATATATTACAGGAAGTAGACTATATTACAGGAAGGAGCATATATTAAAGGAAGTAGCCTATATTACAGGAAGAAGCATATATTACAGGAGAAGCATATATTAAGGAAGAAGCATATATTAAAAGGAAGTAGCCTATATTACAGGAAGAAGCATATATTAAAGGAAGTAGCCTATATTACAGGAAGGAGCATATATTAAAAGAGTAGCCTATATTACAGGAAGAAGCATATATTAAAGGAAGAAGCATATATTAAAGGAAGTAGCCTATATTACAGAAAGAAGCATATATTACAGGAAGTAGCCTATATTACAGGAAGAAGCATATATTACAGGAAGTAGCCTATATTACAGGAAGAAGCATTTATTAAAGGAAGTAGCCTATATTACAGGAAGTAGCCTATATTACAGGAAGTCGCTTATATTACAGAGTAGCCTATATTACAGGAAGAAGCATATATTACAGGAAGTAGCCTATATTACAGAAAGAAGCATATATTACAGGAAGTAGCCTATATGGGAAGGGAAGCATATATTAAGGAAGAAGCCTATATTATAGGAAAAAGCATATATTAAAGGAAGTTACCTATATTACAGGAAGAAGCATATATTAAAGAGTAGCCTATATTACAGGAAGAAGCATATATTAAAAGTGAAGTAGCCTATATTACAGGAAGAAGCATATATTACAGGAAGAACCATATATTACAGGAAGTAGCCTATATTACAGGAAGTAGCCTATATTACAGGAAGAAGCATATATTACAGGAAGTAGCCTATGTTACAGAAAATAAGCATATATTACAGGAAGTAGCCTATATTACAGGGAAGAAGCATATATTAAAGGAAGAAGCCTATATTATAGGAAAAAGCATATATTAAAGAGTAGCCTATATTACAGGAAGTAGCCTATATTACAGGAAGAAGCATATATTAAAGGAAGTAGCCTATATTACAGGAAGAAGCATATATTACAGGAAGAAGCATATATTACAGGAAGTAGCCTATATTACAGGAAGAAGCATATATTAAAGGAAGTAGCCTATATTACAGGAAGAAGCATATATTACAGGAAGAAGCATATATTACAGGAAGTAGCCTATATTACAGGAAGAAGCATATATTACAGGAAGAAGCATATATTACAGGAAGTAGCCTATATTACAGGAAGAAGCATATATTAAAGGAAGTAGCCTATATTACAGGAAGAAGCATATATTACAGGAAGAAGCATATATTACAGGAAGTAGCCTATATTACAGGAAGAAGCATATATTACAGGAAGTAGACTATATTACAGGAAGGAGCATATATTAAAGGAAGTAGCCTATATTACAGGAAGAAGCATATATTAAAGGAAGAAGCATATATTAAAGGAAGTAGCCTATATTACAGAAAGAAGCATATATTAAAGGAAGTAGCCTATATTACAGGAAGGAGCATATATTAAAGGAAGTAGCCTATATTACAGGAAGAAGCATATATTAAAGGAAGAAGCATATATTAAAGGAAGTAGCCTATATTACAGAAAGAAGCATATATTACAGGAAGTAGCCTATATTACAGGAAGAAGCATATATTACAGGAAGTAGCCTATATTACAGGAAGAAGCATTTATTAAAGGAAGTAGCCTATATTACAGGAAGTAGCCTATATTACAGGAAGTCGCTTATATTACAGGAAGTAGCCTATATTACAGGAAGAAGCATATATTACAGGAAGTAGCCTATATTACAGAAAGAAGCATATATTACAGGAAGTAGCCTATATTACAGGAAGAAGCATATATTAAAGGAAGAAGCCTATATTATAGGAAAAAGCATATATTAAAGGAAGTTACCTATATTACAGGAAGAAGCATATATTAAAGGAAGTAGCCTATATTACAGGAAGAAGCATATATTAAAAGGAAGTAGCCTATATTACAGGAAGAAAGCATATATTACAGGAAGAACCATATATTACAGGAAGCGCCTATATTACAGGAAGAAGCATATATTACAGGAAGTAGCCTATATTACAGGAAGAAGCATATATTAAAGGAAAGGCTATATTATAGGAAAAAAGCATATAATAAAGGAAGTAGCCTATATTAAAGGAAGTAGCCTATATTACAGAAAGAAGCATATTATAGGAAGTAGCCTATATTACAGGAAGAAGCATATATTACAGGAAGTAGCCTATATTACAGGAAGAAGCATTTATTAAAGGAAGTAGCCTATATTACAGGAAGTAGCCTATATTACAGGAAGTCGCTTATATTACAGGAAGTAGCCTATATTACAGGAAGAAGCATATATTACAGGAAGTAGCCTATATTACAGAAAGAAGCATATATTACAGGAAGTAGCCTATATTACAGGAAGAAGCTATATATTAAAGGAAGAAGCCTATATTATAGGAAAAAGCATATATTAAAGGAAGTTACCTATATTACAGGAAGAAGCATATATTAAAGGAAGTAGCCTATATTACAGGAAGAAGCATATATTAAAGGAAGTAGCCTATATTACAGGAAGAAGCATATATTACAGGAAGAACCATATATTACAGGAAGTAGCCTATATTACAGGAAGTAGCCTATATTACAGGAAGAAGAAGATATTACAGGAAGAACTATATTACAGAAATAAGCATATATTACAGGAAGTAGCCTATATTACAGGAAGAAGCATATATTAAAGGAAGAAGCCTATATTATAGGAAAAAGCATATATTAAAGGAAGTAGCCTATATTACAGGAAGTAGCCTATATTACAGGAAGAAGCATATATTAAAGGAAGTAGCCTATATTACAGGAAGAAGCATATATTACAGGAAGAAGCATATATTACAGGAAGTAGCCTATATTACAGGAAGAAGCATATATTAAAGGAAGTAGCCTATATTACAGGAAGAAGCATATATTACAGGAAGAAGCATATATTACAGGAAGTAGCCTATATTACAGGAAGAAGCATATATTACAGGAAGAAGCATATATTACAGGAAGTAGCCTATATTACAGGAAGAAGCATATATTAAAGGAAGTAGCCTATATTACAGGAAGAAGCATATATATTACAGGAAGAAGCATATATTACAGGAAGTAGCCTATATTACAGGAAGAAGCATATATTAACAGGAAGTAGACTATATTACAGGAAGGGGAGCATATATTAAAAGGAAGTAGCCTATATTACAGGAAGAAGCATATATTAAAGGAAGAAGCATATATTAAAGGAAGTAGCCTATATTACAGAAAGAAGCATATATTACAGGAAGTAGCCTATATTACAGGAAGAAGCATATATTACAGGAAGTAGCCTATATTACAGGAAGAAGCATATATTAAAGGAAGTAGCCTATATTACAGGAGTAGCCTATATTACAGGAAATAGCCTATATTACAGGAAGAAGCATATATTACAGGAAGTAGACTATATTACAGGAAAGGAGCATATATTAAAGGAAGTAGCCTATATTACAGGAAGAAGCATATATTACAGGAAGAAGCATATATTAAAGGAAGTAGCCTATATTACAGGAAGAAGCATATATTAAAGGAAGAAGCATATATTAAAGGAAGTAGCCTATATTACAGAAAGAAGCATATATTACAGGAAGTAGCCTATATTACAGGAAGAAGCATATATTACAGGAAGTAGCCTATATTACAGGAAGAAGCATATATTAAAGGAAGTAGCCTATATTACAGGAAGTAGCCTATATTACAGGAAGTAGCCTATATTACAGGAAATAGCCTATATTACAGAAAGAAGCATATATTACAGGAAGTAGCCTATATTACAGGAAGAAGCATATATTACAGGAAGTAGCCTATATTACAGGAAGAAGCATATATTAAAGGAAGTAGCCTATATTACAGAAAGAAGCATATATTACAGGAAGTAGGTTGACATTATGTTCATTTTCTCCAGTTACATTTCCTTGAACAATGTTAAATAATTAAACCTTTCACTTCAGTGCAGTGTTCAGGACAGTGTCATGCCACCATCTGTGATAAACCATCATGCAGGTCATACAGTATTGATTCCCACCATGAATTCTGATGGCAGCTATTGTGAGAGAAAGATGGTAAAAGCCACTGCCAAAGTGATTTCAATAAATTATGATATTGAACTTGGACACAAATATGTTTGTGCTGCAGTTAGGACATCACTCTCTGCAACTGGATCCTGAACTCCCTGAGGGGTAGAGCACAGGCTGTGAGGATTGGCAACAACACCTCCTCTACACTGACTCTTAACTCAGGGGCCCCCCAGGGGTGTTGTCAGTCCTCTGCTGTACTCCCTGTTCATCCACAACTGTGTGGCTTTGCACAACCCCAACTCCCTCATGAACTTTGCTGACGACAGCACGGTTATAGGCCTGATAACCAACGACAACGAGTCAGCCTATAGGGAGGAGGTAAGTGAGCTGGCATTGTGGTGTCATGACAACAACCTCTCCCTCAAAGTCAGCAAAACAAAGGAGTTGATTGTTAACTTCAAGAAGCAGAGGTGTGAACATGCCCCCAATCCACATCAACCGGACTGCAGTAGAGAAAGTTACTAGTTTTAAGTTCTTCAGCGTCCACATCACTAGAGGGGACATGTCTTGGACCAACACCACCACAACTCTTGTCAAGACACCACAACACCATGATGCCCCTGCACCATCAAGAATGTCCTGACAGGTTGCCCGCTTCTACGACCACAAGGCCCTGCAGCGGGTGGTGAAGACAGCCCAGTACATCATGGGACCATGCTCCCACCCAAACTGTGCCTGAGGAAGTCACGCAGCATCATCCAGGACCCCAAACACCCCAGCCACAGTTTATACACTACCCCCATTCCCACCTTCTCCAATACACGTGTAAATATTGGACTATACTGTAAATAGTGCTTTCTTGAATTATATTTATGCTACTATAAAATGTTTATTTTATTCTACTGAGCCATTTTAATTTATGTTCGTATTCTTATATTTTATTATGTCATATTGTTGTTGCATCGTGAGAAGGAACACGCAAATAAGCATTTATTTGGACGATGTATACTATGCGTATCCCATGTAGCCTACATTTTGAACGATGAAACTTGACTACTTACTATTTCTGCGAAACGAGAAGCCCCGAAGTAGTGCGAAGAAACTGCCTGTCGTAAATCAGAGTAGAGTTGGAAAAGTGTTCCGTGCTGCTGCTGGTAGACGTTATCACAGTGCGCGTCGCTGATCCTTCCATTTTCAATATCGATCTACCGCTTTTGGATCCTGCCCCCTGAATTAAGAAAAAAATCAAAGGAAGGTGGGAAAGATGGCAATGACGCGTCTTTCCTGAGTTAACAAGACATCTGCGGAACTCTAAATGCGTGAAACAACTCGTTTTTTGTTTATTTTAGATAATAATATCTATGACCTGTCTGAATGTTATTCATAACATCGTCATAACAAAGCCTACTGTATGGTTGGTCAGTTTAGGCCTATACCATTCCCAAAATGTCACTGAGTTGAGAGTGGTTGCATAGAAGGAACTTATTTTTAATGATAGTTACATCGGCCTGCCAGAAAGTATTGCCTTTTCATGCTCGTATGGTGGTAATGGTTTGCATAGGGTGTTGTATTTCAGAGGACCCGAGCAGGAACAATCTACAGCCAAAGACTGAAGAGAGACAAAGCCAGTAGAATGCAGATTGCAGTTTTGAAACTGAGGTAAAAGTTCAGTAACTTTGCAGTCGGCTGTGTGATTTCGGATGCAACAATTGGTGCATACTGTTATACTGCAATTAAACTGCACTCCCTGACTGCACACTTTTTTCACAAAGGAAATGAAGGCTGGTGGAGTCTCACTTCTAAAGGAGTGCATAATGCAGGTTAGCTGTGGATTATTAATTGACTAAACTGTAGTCGCACTTTTGCTCAAACAGATACTGTACAGTGTGCCTTTTGGTCAAACAGAACAGTGTGTGTCCGACTGTGTAGACCCGCTGGGGCATGTCCAATAAGGACCAGAGTCCTGGCCTAATGTACCTTCACTAAATCAGACAGTTGTTGATGTAGTTTTCAATTATTGATTAGTTACTACTCTCTCCAGTTAGACACTCGATATTCATCACCATGTCCTCAGTGTGACAGCAATAAATGTGTTCTGTGGTGGTTTCTAAACTGTACCAGCAGATGGCAGCGTATAGACAGACAAAGCTCATGAGGAGAGAGAGGCAAAGGAAAATGTGAAAACAGCTCGAGGCTTAACTACAACTTGTGCATAGTCTTAACAACCAACATAACAATACTCGAAATAGGCGATGTAATTGCACCATAAGAAAAGTACATATTATACACGTGTTAATAATGCTAGAAATATAAGTATGGACACTTAAATTCAACCTGTAACAAACTGAAGGGGATTGCATGGACAGGTTGAGAGAGGCATTGTGTGATAATATATTTTTGTATTTTAAATGAGGCAAGTCAGTTAAGAACACATTTTTATTTACAATGACAGCCTACACAGGACAAACCCATACAACACTGGGCCAATTGTGCACCACCCTATGGGAATCCCAAACACAACCACTCTGACACAGCCCAGATTTGAACCAAGGTGTCTCAAGCAACCCCTTGAGCACTGAGATGCAGAGTCTTGGACTGCTGCGCCACTTGGGGACCCCAAATACTAGGCTCTAAGAAACCTCATCACGAATAAATAAATGCAAAACAGGACTTAATCAATTAATTCACAAGTGACCTTTGGTTTGACTGCGCAACATCTTGTGACATTGTCATTTAGAATATTCAAAATTATGTTTATTTTTTTAGTCCGCTGTACACCCGCAAGGTTAGGGAAAAGGTCACTCGGACACTCCGTAGTAACCTTCATCAAACGCACATCCACTTTTTTGTTTGCATTCTTTATTTCTGATTTAATAAAGATGACAATTAGAATAATGCATTTTATTGTTGTACAGCATTCCGTTGCCATTATTAGGCCTATCTTTTCATAGAGGTGGGATAGGAACATACAGTCCATCTATCTGTCCTCAGACACACAGCAACATGAGATTCCCCGGTTCATTTGAGGAATATACATTTCCCTTTTAACATTTTAATGGTGTTTTCTAGACAATATGCAGAGTTCATTGCAGATAGATGTGCTGGTGCCACTCAGGCAGTATAAATTATTGATTGAGGACCTCTATGTGATTGCTTTTATTAAATATGTTTATTTGTGTTTATTGTGTGATGAATTATATTGTTTTATACACATGCATGAATTCACCAATTTGTAAGTCGCTCTGGATAAGAGCGTCTGCTAAATGACTTAAATGTATGTAAATGTATGTGTATGTTGTTTTCATATCCTGTTTTTATTGTCTCTTGTAAAATAGATTTTTTAATCTCAATGTGACTCCCTGTTTAAATAAAGGTAAAATACAAATGAAAAATAATAACCAGGAAGAGTATTGTTATCAGTCAGTGTGGTAGTGAATAAAAATAATGGACCATCAATTATTTATTTGTCTGCAATCCAATGCTTCATCAAGGCATATTACCCCATTCCCTTAAATTACTGATATTACCCCATTCCTTTAAATTACTGATATTACCCCATTCCCTTAAATTACTGATATTACCCCATTCCCTTAAATTACTGATATTACCCCATTCCCTTAAATTACTGATATTACCCCATTCCCTTAAATTACTGATATTACCCCATTCCCTTAAATTACTGATATTACCCCCATTCCCTTAAATGACTGATATTACCCCCATTCCCTTAAATGACTGATATTACCCCATTCCCTTAAATTACTGATATTACCCCCATTCCCTTAAATTACTGATATTACCCCATTCCCTTAAATTACTGATATTACCCCATTCCCTTAAATTACTGATATTACCCCATTCCCTTAAATTGCTGATATTACCCCCATTCCCTTAAATTACTGATATTACCCCATTCCCTTAAATTGCTGATATTACCCCCATTCCCTTAAATTACTGATATTACCCCCATTCCATTAAATTACTGATATTACCCCCATTCCCTTAAATTACTGATATTACCCCATTCCCTTAAATTGCTGATATTACCCCCATTCCCTTAAATTACTGATATTACCCCATTCGCTTAAATTACTGATATTACCCCATTCCCTTAAATTACTGATATTACCCCATTCCCTTAAATTACTGATATTACCCCATTCCTTTAAATTACTGATATTACCCCATTCCCTTAAATTACTGATATTACCCCATTCCCTTAAATTACTGATATTACCCACTTTCCCTTAAATTACTGATATTACCCCCATTCCCTTAAATTACTGATATTACCCCATTCCCTTAAATTACTGATATTACCCCATTCCCTTAAATTACTGATATTACCCCATTCCCTTAAATTACTGATATTCCCCCCTTTCCCTGGATTACGTGCTAAACTTGCATTATCATGGTGCATTGTAGAATAGGTTATAGTTATAATATGTAATGTACAAGGCCCAGGATAAATAACAGTGTTTTATGTAATCATACTGCAAGTATAGCAATAGCAATGCTATACTGTAGACAATATCCCTGTTTCCCTAGATCTTCAGTTTTGATCATTATTGGTTATTAATTATTGACAGTATAATTGTTTAGCTATTCAGTACATCCATCACTCACTATATAACTATATATCAAATATGTTTTATCCTTCTCTACAATTAAACAATGATATGTTTCATGATGCATGCATTGTTGACATTAGATCTTACTTTACATGTGTTGGTATAAGTCTATACTTGTATGTAAGGCAATGAACATGAATTTTAGTGACGTGTGATTTGCATCAACGGAAGTGAAGGTTGTCACAGAGTAATGTACGTGCTCCTCTTGCACTTGCACCATTGAAATTATAATCATAGAACAAAAACGTATTTTGAAGTGGTACAATAAAGTTTTTGGAGCCTAATTGAACAAGAAAATTAAGAATTGTGTTTTTTTATCACGAGCAGAAGGTCTTTTATGGTCTCTGGAGCAGCTGATATAGAAGAGAGGAGGATGGAGAGAAAGGATGGGTCTGGAATCACTTTTATTTCCTCTTCCTTCCTCCACGTCCGGTTCTCAAACAGAACAAGTAAGCCATTAGGAAGAAGCATTGAAGGGCTGAAAAAGCAGCCAACACCAAGGGAAGTAATTAACTCAATGTCTTCAGACCAAACTGGATGTTCAAAACCATTCTCAGAGTCCTGACAAATCCTCTCACCCCTGTATACAAAGAAATATATGCACACATTTTACACTGAGTTATGTCAAGTTCAAGTGCATGGAACAGACGATTATAGGATGAAAGACTATAGAAGTCTATAGACGAATATAGCTATCTTGACCTAAACATGTCAGGACCCGGTTACGAACCTGGGTCTCCGGAGTGAGAAACAGTCACTTAACCAACTGAGCCACGAATAGTCAGCAGAACCCAGAAGATGAGGCAGACACAGCAGTACTTAAGACGGTGTATTTAATAAAGTAAAAAGGAGAAGTCCTTAAACTCAAAAATGGCAAATCCAAAAGGTGGTAGGAATAGCACAAAAAAGCCTCAAGAGACACTCAAAAACAAAAACAGAATTCCACAAGAGCATCCACCGGAATCGACAGGAAAACACAGAAGACTAGGGCTGGGTGCTAACATACAAACACAGAGCACAGAACTGAGGGAACTAAGGGTTTAAATACAATCAGGGAAACGAGGTACAGGTGCAAATAATAATGGGGAACAAGGGAAAAACATAAGGTCAAAAAGCACAATGGGGGCATCTAGTGACCAAAACCGAACAACCCTGGCCAAGTCCTGACAGAATCCCCCTAGGAACGGCTCCTGACGTTCCTACCAGCTCTCTCAGGGTGGAGGGCCCTGAACTGGACGAATGAGGTCAGGATCCAGGATGTCTTTGGCAGGAACCCAGGAGCGCTCCTCGGGACCGTAGCCTTCCCAGTCCACCAGATACTGCCAGGACCGCTGCACCCGGCGGGAATCCAGTATCCGATGGACGCCATAAGCAGCTGGCCTCCAATGACACGAGGCGGAGGGGGAGGTCTGTCTGCCGGGACAAGGGAGAAAAAACAACAGGTTTTAACAATGAAATGTGAAATGTGGGATTAATCTTAAGGGATCTGGGTAAGTGTAGGCGATAAGAAACTGGGTTAACTCTCCTGGCAACCTTGAAGGGACCGATGTATTTTTGGGACAGCTTGCGAGACTCCACCCGTAGAGGTAAGTTTCTTGTGGAGAGCCAGACTCTCTGGCCGGGGCGCAGGGTAGGCCCGGGACGGCGACGTCTGTTGGCTTGTTGTTGGTACCTCTGTGAGGAACGCATAAGATTAAGACGGGTCTTCCTCCACATAAGCCGACAGCGTCTGACGAACTTCAAGGCTGAAGGCACTCTGACTTCTGCCTCCTGAATCCGGGAACAATGGAGGAGCATAGCCAAACTGACACTCGTGCGGGGACATACCAGTGGAGGAGGAGCGCAAGGTGTTGTGCGCGTATTCGGCCCAAACAATAAAGGATGACCATGTGGACGGGTTGTCACGAGTCATACATCGGAGGGTGGTTTCCAGCTCTTGATTCATCCTCTCTGTTTGGCCGTTGGACTCCGGATGGTACCCTGAAGATAGACTGGCAGAAGCCCCCATGAGTTGGCAGAAGGCCTTCCAAAACCTTGAGGCGAACTGGGGACCTCTGTCAGAAACCATATCTTGAGGAATGCCGAAGACTCGGAACACATGATTAATTACCAACTCAGCCGTTTCCTTGGCAGAAGGTAACTTAGTCAGAGGGACGAACCTGGCCGCCTTTGAAAACCTGTCGATTATGACTAGGATAGTAGTATTGCCATGGGATGGAGGAAGTCAGTAATAAAGTCCAATGAGATATGGGACCAGGGTCTGTGGGGAACAGGTAAAGGGTGAAGGAGTCCTTGAGGGCGGAGGTGAGAAGATTTGCCCTGGCAGCACACGGGACAGGCATTGACGAAAGTGGCAACGTCTTCTCTTATGGTAGGCCACCCAGAACTTACGCTGGATGAACTCCAAGGTGCGACCTACGCCCGGATGACAGGTGAGGCGAGAGGAGTGCCCCCACAGAAGGACCTGAGTCCTCACTGCCTTGGGGACAAACAACCGATTGGCAGGACCTCCTTTCGGGTCCGGTTCGCAAAGCTTGAGCACGTCTCACGGTATCCTCAACTTGCCACGAGATCGGAGCCACAATCTTAGCAGCAGGAAGGACAGGCATGTCCGTGTCATCTCGAATGGCAGGAGCGTAGACTCGGGACAGGGCATCCAGTTTGAGATTCTTCGACCCGGGCCGATAGGTGAGGATAAACTGGAATCGATTGAAGAAAAGAGACCATCTAGCTTGTCTAGAGTTCAACGCTTCGCCTGCTGGATATACTCCAGATTTTGTGGTCCGTAAGCACTTGAAACGGGTGAGAAGCCCCCTCGAGCCAGTGTCTCCATTCCTTCAATGCCATCTTAACCGCTAGGAGTTCACGATCCCCCACATCGTAGTTCCTCTCAGTCGGGGTAAGCCGGTGTGAGAAGAGCGCACGGATGAAGCTTCTTGTCTTCACCCCTCTGAGACAGGACAGCTCCAACACCAACCTCTGATGCGTCTACCTCCACCACAAATGGTTCATCCGTAGTCGGTAGTATCAGGATGGGAGCAGAGAGAACGCGCTGCTTGAGTCCTTGGAAGGCCATCTCAGCTTCTCTTCTCCACAAAAACCTTTCATTGCCACCCTTGGTTAAAGCTGAGGGAACACCAAGCTGAAGTTCTTGATGAACTTGGGTAAAAGTTTGTGAAGCCCAGGAAACGCTGAACTTCCTTCGCAGTTTGGGGGTGGGCCAATCCGCACCGCCCCTACCTTCCTGGGGTCCATTTGGACTCGGCCGGGTTCCACTACAAATCCCAGGAATTGTACTCGGGATGAATGGAATTCACATTTTCCCGGTTTAACGTACAGATGGCTGTCCAGGAGGCGTTTGGTACTTGTCTGACATGCTTAGTGTGTTCTTGAAGGGAGCTCGAAAGATGAGGATGTCATCCAAGTAAACGAACACAAATATGTTAAGCATATCCCTAAGCACATGTTTATGAGCGCTTGGAGCACCGCTGGGGCGTTGGTCAGGCCGAAGGGCATCACCAAGTATTCATAGTGACCAGTAGGCGTGTTGGCGGTCTTCACTCGTCACCAGGTCTGATCCGCACAAGATGGTATGCGTTCCGCAGGTCAAGCTTAGTGAAAACAACTGCTTCCTGGAGCAGCTCGAAGGCTGTGGCCATAAGGGGTAGCGGGTACGGTTACGGACGGTTATGGCATTGAGTCCCCGGTAGTCGATGCAAGGACGTAATCCACCGTCTTTCTTGGCCACAAAGAAAAACCCCTGCTCCCGCGGGGGGGAGGTGGATGGACGCATGAGGCCTGCTTCCAGAGCGTCCTTGATGAAGGTATCCATAGCAGCTCGTTCGGGTGGAGATGAGGAAAAGATCCGACCCCTGGAAGCAGAAGTGCCAGAAACGGGTCGATGGGGCAATCGTAAGGTCTATGGGGTGGTAGCATGGTGGCCCTCTGTTTGCTAAACACCAGTTTGAGGTCATGGTAACACTCGGGAACTCAGGTCAGGTCGATGGATTCTAAAGACTCGGGAGTAGAACTCGGGGAATTCTGGAAAATACAGTAGCTTGGCACGTAGGACCCCACTGCTTGATAGTGCCCACAGACCAGTCGATGTAGAGTTATGGCTGTGAAGCCAGGGGTATCCAAGGACGAGAGGGAACTCGGAACAGGAGATCAAATGAAAGTTCATCAATTCCTGGTGTTGTGAAACTGAAAGTTGCAGGAGGTAGTGACATGAGTGACAAGTCCAGATCCCAAAGGGCTTCCATCCAATGTAGTGACCCTCATGGGTTCACTTAGAGGTTCAGAGGGAACGCCATTCTCCTTCGCCCAGACACCATCCATGAAGTTACCTGCGGCTCCAGAGTCTACCAAGGCTTGAAGGTGAAGCTTGTGGTTGTCCCAGGAGAGGGTGACTGGAATGAGCAGACGGGAGTTGGACGGATGGGAGGAGGTTATGTTTCCCGTTACAGTTCCCCCGGTCTGTACGGGACAGAGCGTTTCCCTGGAGCCCGGGACACGTGGAACGGAAATGGCCCGGTTTGCCGCAATATAGACAGCGTCGCTCCCTCATCCGGCGGTCTCTCTCAGCCTGGGAGATGCGTCCAATCTGCATGGGTTCCGATGGAGCCAGCGAGGATAAAGGTGGGGACTCGGAGCTGGGACTGATAGGGGCTAGAGGTCTACGGTTGAGTTCTCTCTCTCTCAGACGCTGGTCAATGCGTGAGGCCAACTTGATCAGGGACTCGAGATTGTCCGGTGGTTCCCGAGTGGCCAGTTCATCTTGGATAGTGTCGGAAAGGCCTTTCAGAAAGCACACCGTGAGCGCCTCGTTGTTCCAGCCACTTGCTGCTGCCACCGTGCGGAACTGGATGGCATAGTCCGTCACGCTGCGCCAACCTTGGTGGAGAGTCAGGAGCTGTTTGGCTGAGTCAGAACCACTGCTTGGGCCTTGAAACACTCGTTTGAATTCCTCAGCAAAGGCAGAGTAGCTGGCACAGCAGGAACTATGGGCATCCCACACAGCAGTAGCCCAGGCCAGGGCTTTTCCCGACAGCAGGGTGATGATATAAGCGATCTTAGACCGGTCGGTGGGAAACGACAAGGGTTGTAGCTCAAAGGAGAGAGAACATTGGGTGAGAAACCCTTTACAAGCACTTGGATCACCTGAGAACCGTTGGGGAGGTGGAAGACGAGGTTCAGCCAGGGGGTTAACTGCCATGGGTACGTGAATCTGAGGTACTGGGACGGGAACTGTTGCCGGGGTAAGACGATCAGATATTTGCTTAATGGAAGTCAGCATCTCCGACAGAAGATGAGAATGTCTAGCCATTAAGGCCTCTTGCTGAACCAGGGCGGCTTCGTGGCGTTGGACAGTCTCCTGGTGGTGGGACAGCATGGCAAAAGGTCCTGGGAACTGGCTGCCTCTGGGTTCATTTTTGGCTCTGTGTTTCTGTCAGGACCCGGTTACGAACCTGGGTCTCCGGAGTGAGAAACAGTCACTTAACCAACTGAGCCACGAATAGTCAGCAGAACCCAGAAGATGAGGCAGACACAGCAGTACTTAAGACGGTGTATTTAATAAAGTAAAAAGGAGAAGTCCTTAAATACAAAAATGGCAAATCCAAAAGGTGGTAGGAATAGCACAAAAAAGCCTCAAGAGACACTCAAAAACAAAAACAGAATTCCACAAGAGCATCCACCGGAATCGACAGGAAAACACAGAACACTAGGGCTGGGTGCTAACATACAAACACAGAGCACAGAACTGAGGGAAACTAAGGGTTTAAATACAATCAGGGGAAACGAGGTACAGGTGCAAATAATAATGGGGAACAAGGGAAAAAACATAAGGTCAAAAAGCACAATGGGGGCATCTAGTGACCCAAACCCGGAACAACCCTGGCCAAATCCTGACAAAACAAATGGGAATTTTGAAATCATCATATATTTATGTAACTGGTATTTTGTTTAGTGTAAATATTTTTACAATCCTATCAGTGGTGTTTATTCAGGGATGTCAGGCCAAGAAATCGATCAATAAAAAAGAAGGAAAGATATAAAATAATGTATCTTTTGTCTCTCTTTGTTTTATCATTTTGATAGTGTATCACCATCAAGGGTAAAAACAATTTTCTTTGAAGGGAAGATGTGGTGCTTTTGAAATACTTTAATTTGTCTCTTTCATTATTCTCTTTTCATTTCTCTATTTTCTTTTGTTTCTGTTGTGTATTGTTCTTGTATGGGTAAGGTATTCCTTTGCAATCTGTTAACATGTTGTGAATCAGTGCACTGCTCTCTTAGTCTGCACAGAGGGTAGAGAAGCCTGATGGCCTAGACTGGATACACTTCAGAACACTGTTATGGATATTATTTGCCTATATAGTGGATTGCTGTATGTGTGTGTGTGTGTGTGTGTGTGTGTGTGTGTGTGTGTGTGTGTGTGTGTGTGTGTGTGTGTGTGTGTGTGTGTGTGTGTGTGTGTGTGTGTGTGTGTGTG
>NC_088240.1:85077607-85108020 GCF_036934945.1 Oncorhynchus masou masou
TTGAATAAACATTTATTAGACTCTCCCTCATTGGATAAATATTTATTACGCTCTCCCTTATTGAATAAACATGTATTATACTCTCCCTCATTGGATAAACATTTATTATGCCCTCCCTCATTGAATAAACATTTATTACACTCTCCTTAATTGAATACACATTTATTATACTCTCCCTCATTGAATAAACATTTATTACACTCTCCCTCATTGAATAAACATGTATTACACTCTCCCTCATTGAATAAACATGTATTACACTCTCCCTCATTGAATAAACATTTTTTGGGGGGGGTTGAACTGTTTAAACCTCAGCAGCCATGTTGTAAAAATAGATAGAAACACGTACAGCAGATGGACTTGCGTGAGTACTGAGCGGCTTGGCTTTGAAGGGCTGATGCACAATGAGAGGATTGCTAAGTTCACTAAGGAGGACTTTTTTAACACGTTTCCAGATAAACAACTTGGCCAAATCCGTCTTTTGTATCCAAACAGAACAGAGGCAGTGTAGCTACGTCTCCCCCTCGGCAGTGCTCTGTCAGGCAAGAGTAGAGAGTGTTGTAGAAGGAGGCACGGGGGAGCAGAGCTCCCATCATCGACGGGCGAGGCGAGGCGGAGGTCATCCACTGCCCTGCGGCTAGCTCATTTCCATGCATTTTGGGGTGGAACCTGAACACAGCCCTGTTCCACTTCTCTGACAGCAGGACGTCATTTACATAACTGATGAAATATGATATTAACACAAGCTGGCGCTCACTCTGCTTTCTGGGTTGAAATACACAGTATTTCAGATACTTGGGTCCATGTTGTATAAGCTCAGTTAATGAACCTTGGTCTTCTGGAATAACATTACTTTTTAACTTCTTTAATATAATTGAGGTCTCACAGGATCTTTGAATTAATTTGTTTTGGAATACTCAGCAGATAAGACACTTATTCAAACGTATAACACGATCTTAATCAGATTGAGATCCAAATATATCCAATTATTTGGTCATTCAATTTGGTCACACACACACATACTGTACATGGACTATCCTGCCAAGCAAAATCAACAACAAATACTAAAACAACTAGCAGCATATGCTCCTTCCAAAAGACCTGTGCTTGTGTGGCTATTTTTACATATGAAAAACCTCTCTCTCTCTCTCTCTCTCTCCATCACTAGTTTGTTTGTGCCTGGCACAGAGTGCCGGTGTGGTGTGTCTCTCCTCCTAGGCCCTGGCCTGGCATATGCTCTGTGAGCGGTTGGCCCGTTGCCACATGCAACAGCGCTGCCCTACGCTTCGGCACAGCTCCCAGCCACCTGTGCTCTCTCCCCAGAGTGGAGTGGCAGACCGGGGTCGCGGCGGCAGCCACACTGGACCCACTGCACCTGTGACTGCTGGGAACTAAGTCCCTATAGCCAAGATAGCCTACTCACAGTACTAGTCTCACACAACAAAACCCCTGATTCAAATTCCTTAAGCATTCCTGGAGTAAATCAACGTTGAGTCCCTTACCACGTATGAGAGAGAATTCAGATGTGTCAGACGTGCTGTGTGTGTGTGTGTGTGTGTGTGTGTGTGTGTGTGTGTGTGTGTGTGTGTGTGTGTGTGTGTGTGTGTGTGTGTGTGTGTGTGTGTGTGTGTGTGTGTGTGTGTGTGTGTGTGTGTGTGTGTGTGTGTGTGTTGACGGTAGAAGGTCAGGGAGCAGCAGGCAGAACATGTAAACAGGCAGTGAATACATGTACAGTTTATGGGCTGTGAAATGTGACCAGCGTTTCAATGATTATAGCCAGGCTACACCAGACATACCATCATGAAAACTACTCCCCAGAATAGCAATGATGCTTTAAAGTCTACCCACAGTAGATGTTAGATCCCCTTTACTGAAAGTGGCGTTTATGTACCAGGAAACATTGTTTTATCTCCATAGCAACCTTTAAAGGATAAGATAATACAATTCAAATGAAAACATCTGTTGCATTGATCCACGTAAATGTAATTGTTTTTATTTCTGATTTATTTGAGCCTCTCCGGATGTGTTCGCTCTCAGGGTTGTCATTCAGCGGACAGCGCCACTAAGTGTCAATACAATCAGATTAAAGAGCTTAACACTAACAGAATGGCACATCTCACTCCAGCTCTACCAATCACAAGCAGATATGCGTCATGCTGGTCAAACGTCGGTTATGTTTCCAAAGCAACCCTAGTCCCTCTATAGTGCCCTACTCTGGTCAACAGTAGTGCACTATAAATGGAATGGGGTACCATTTGGGATGCTCTCATTGTTGATACAATGTCCTTAAGAGCATAGTGTCTGTCCTTCAGTGGACCAATTAGAGCAACATGCCATCCTCAATCAGCTACTGCCTCAGGTTAGACGTCTATCAGGAACATGACCTTTCTCACCACTGCTATCAGCAAATGACAGCCCTGACCAGCTTGGCTCACCGTCCATAGAAATCTGAGTCAAAATGGAACCCAGCTTTAGTCAAAAGTAATCCACTATTATTGGAATTTGGTGTCATGTGGGATGCACCCTAAATCTTCCATAGACTTTCCCCATTATTGTTGTTGGTCCTGATAGAGTATTGACATGTATTGGTATAGACAGTGTATTGGTATAGACAGTGTATTGGTATGGACAGTGTATTGGTGTGGACAGTGTATTGGTATGGACAGTGTATTGGTATAGACAGTGTATTGGTGTGGACAGTGTATTTGTATAGACAGTGTATTGGTATAGACAGTGTATTGGTAAAGACAGTGTATTGGTATGGACAGTGTATTGGTATAGACAGTGTATTGGCGTGGACAGTGTATTGGCGTAGACAGTGTATTGGTATGGACAGTGTATTGGTATGGACAGTGCATTGGTATAGAGAGTGTATTGTTGTGGACAGTGTATTGATGTTGACAGTGTATCTGTATGGACAGTGTATTGGCGTGGACAGTGTATTGGTGTGGTCAGTGTATTGGTATAGACAGTGTATTGGTATAGACAGTGTATTGGTATAGACAGTGTATTGGTATGGACAGTGTATTGGTATGGACAGTGTATTGGTATAGAGAGTGTATTGGTATAGACAGTGTATTGGTATGGACAGTGTATTGGTATAGACAGTGTATTGGTATAGACAGTGTATTGGTATAGACAGTGTATTGGTATAGACAGTGTATTGGCGTGGACAGTGTATTGGTGTGGTCAGTGTATTGGTATAGACAGTGTATTGGTATAGACAGTGTATTGGTATAGACAGTGTATTGGTATAGACAGTGTATTGGTATGGACAGTGTATTGGTATAGACAGTGTATTGGTATGGACAGTGTATTGTTATGGACAGTGTATTGGTATAGACAGTGTATTGGTATAGACAGTGTATTGGTATGGACAGTGTATTGGTATGGACAGTGTATTGGTATAGAGAGTGTATTGTTGTGGACAGTGTATTGGTGTTGACAGTGTATCTGTATGGACAGTGTATTGGCGTGGACAGTGTATTGGTATAGACAGTGTATTGGTATAGACAGTGTATTGGTATAGAAAGTGTATTGGTATAGACAGTGTATTGGTATAGACAGTGTATTGGTATAGACAGTGTATTGGTATAGACAGTGTATTGGTATAGACAGTGTATTGGTATAGACAGTGTATTGGTATAGACAGTGTATTGGTATAGACAACATATGGTGGTGAATAGCCCTATACATTGTCGAGTAAGACTTTCTTCCTATTAGTCCAATTTGTTCACTGTGTATTGCATGACCTCCTGAATCGTCAAGGAACATATCCTGATTTTATTTATTTATTTAACTTATCCAGAGAAGTCAGGCAGAGAACAAAATTTATTCATGACGCACTGGCATCTGATGGTAGAGCTCATATCTGCCCTATGGTTCATCCACATTATTACCTCAGGGCAGAGCAGAGCAGGGCAGATCTGATAGGCCCACTGTGTCGGTGCCTTATCAGGCCTGCCCATCTGGAACAGGGAGGCGTGAGCTTCAGGTTGGCGTGCAAACGGAGGAGTCAAACAAAAGTGAAGGGGAAGAGGAGCACTGATTGTTATCCTGGCTGTAGCAGCCATAAGGGCTGCCTCGCTGCCTCACTGCCTCACTGCCTCCCTGCCTCACTGCCTCACTGTCTCACTGCTTCCTGCCTACCCGCCTCACTGTCTCCTGAATCACAATATGAGTCTGTCTCAAATGTCACCCTACTTCCTACAGTTGAAGTCGGAAGTTTACATACACCTTAGCCAAATACATTTAAACTCAGTTTTTCACAATTTGTCACGGGTTTGTAGGCCTCCTTGCTCGCACACGCTTTTTCAGTTCTGCCCACAAATATTCTACAGGATTGAGGTCAGGGCTTTGTGATGGCCACTCCAATACCTTAACTTTGTTGTCTTAAGCCATTTTGCCACAGCTTTGAAAGTATGCTTGGGGTCATTGTCCAGTTGGAAGACCCATTTGCGACCAAGCTTTAACTTCCTGACTGATGTCTTGCTTCAATATATCCACATCATTTTTCTTCCTCATGAAGCCATCTATTTTGTGAAGTGCACCAGTCCCTCCTGCAGCAAAGCACCACCACAACATGATGCTGCCACCCCCGTGCTTCACGGCTGGGATGGTGTTCTTCAGCTTGCAAGCCTCCGCCTTTTTCCTCCAAACAGAATGATGGTCATTATGGCCAAACACTTCTATATTTGTTTCATCAGACCAGAGGACATTTCTCCAAAAAGTACAATCGTTGTCCCCATGTGCAGTTGCAAACCGTAGTCGGACTGTTTTATGGCGGTTTTGGAGCAGTGGCTTCTTCCTTGCTGAGCGGCCTTTTAGGTTATGTCGATATAGGACTCGTTTTACTGTGGATATAGATATTTTTGCACCTGTTTCCTCCAGCATCTTCACAAGGTCCTTTGCTGTTGTTCTGGGATTGATTGGCACTTTTCACATTAAAGTACATTCATCTCTAGGAGACAGAACGTGTCTACTTGCTGAGTGGTATGACGGCTGCGTGGTCCCATGGTGTTTATACTAGCGTACTATTGTTTGTACAGATGAACGTGGTACCTTCAGGCATTTGGAAATTGCTCCCAAGGATGAACCAGACTTGTGGAGGTCTACTATTGTTTTCTGAGGACTTGGCTGATTTCTTTGATTTTCCCTTTTTCCCACTGAGTTTGAAGGTAGGCCTTGAAATACATCTACAGGTACACCTCCAACTGACTCAAATCATGTCAATTAACCTATACGAAGCTTTTAAAGCCAGGACATAATTTTCTGGAATTTTCCAAGCTGTTTAAAGACACAGTCAACTTATGTTGTATGTAAACTTCTGACCCACTGGAATTGTGATACAGTGAATTATAAGTGAAATAATCTATCTGTAAACAGATGTTGGAAAAATTACTTGTGTCATGCACTAAGTAGATGTCCTAAGTAGATGTCCTTACCTGCCAAAACTGTAGTTTGTTAACAAGAAATTTGTGGAGTGGTTGAAAAGCGAGACTCCAACCTATGTGTATGTAAACTTCTGACTTCAACTGTATATAGTGCACTACTGTTGACCAGGGCCCATAAGACCAGGACCCATAGGACCAGGGTCCATAGAACCAGGGCCCATAGGGCCAGGGCACATAGGACCAGGGCCCATCGGACCAGGACCCATAGTATCAGGGTTCATAGGACCCATAGGACCAGGACCCATAGGACACATAGGACCAGGACCCATAGGACTAGGACCCATAGAACCAGGACCCATAGGACCAGGGCCCATAGGACCAGGACCCATAGAACCAGGACCCATAGAACCAGGACCCATAGTATCAGGGTCCATAGGACCCATAGGACCAGGGCACATAGGACCAGGACCCATAGAACCAGGACCCATAGAACCAGGACCCATAGTATCAGGGTCCATAGGACCCATAGGACCAGGGCACATAGGACCAGGACCCATAGGACCAGGGCCCATAGGACCAGGACCCATAGAACCAGGACCCATAGAACCAGGACCCATAGTATCAGGGTCCATAGTATCAGGGTCCATAGGACCCATAGGACCAGGGCCCATAGGACCCATAGAACCAGGGCCCATAAGACCCATAGGACCAGGGCCCATAGGACTCTGGTCAAAAGTAGTGCACTATACAGCGCATTCGGAAAGTATTCAGGCCCATTCCCTTTTTCCATTTTGTTAGGTTACAGCCTTATTCTCAAATGGATTTTTTAAAAATCCCTCCTCAATCTACACACACTATACCCCATAATGACAAAGCGAAAACAGGTTTTTAGACATTTTTGCAAATATATTCAAAATGAAAAACAAAAATACTTTATTTACATAAGTATTCAGACCCTTTATTAGAAGACTCAAAATTGAGCTCAGATGCATCCTGTTTCCATTGATCATCCTTGAGATGTTTCTACAACTTGAACTCTTTGGCCTGATGCCAGGCGTCACGTCTGGAGGAAACCTGCCACCATCCCTACGGTGAAGCGTGCTGTGGGGATATTTTTCAGCAGCAGGGACTGGGAGACCAGTCATGATTGAGGGGAGATGAACGGAGCAAAGTACAGAGAGATCCTTGATGAAAACCTTCTCCAAAATGCTCAGGACCTCAGACTGGTGCAAAGGTTCACCTTCCAACAGGACAACAACCCTAAGAACACAGCCAAGACAACGCAGGAGTGGCTTCAGAACAAGTCTCTCAATGTCCTTGAGTGGCCCAGCCAGAGCCCGGACTTGAACCCGATCGAACGTCTCTGGAGAGACCGAAAAATAGCTGTGCAGTGAAGCTCCTCACACAACCTGACAGAGCTTGAGAAGATCTACCATGAAGAATCGGAGAAACTCCCCAAATACAGGTGTGCCAAGCTTGTAGTGTCATACACAAGAAGACTCAATGCTGTAATCGCTGCCAAAGGTGCTTCAACAAAGCACTGAGTAAAGTGTCTGAATACTTGTGTAAATGTGATATTTCAGTTTTTGTAAATATACGTTAGCAAACATTGCTAAAACCATCTTTTTGCTTTGTCATTATGGGGTATTGTGTGTAGATTGATGAGGGGGGAAAAAACTATTTCATATTTTTCAATACATTTTCGTTTTAGAATAAGGCTGTAATGTAACAAAATGTGGAAAAAGTCAAGGGGTCTGAAAACTTTCCGAATGCCCTGTATAGGGAATAGGGTGCCTTTGGGCCAAAACCTGGTCTGCTGAGGATGAGAGGTGAATATCAGAGATATTCTCCCAGTTCTGGACAAAATGATGATTTGTGATCCCCATTGCTGTCATAGAGTATGATTGGCTAAGATATAGATTTAAACTATATTTCTCCAAACTTGAGTGGAAAATGTGTTTATTTTGTAACTCTAAAAGTGATCATGATAATCCCTTTAGAGATCATGTCTCCCTGAGCATTCAAGATGCGTTCATTATATTTGAGTTTTGCTCAAGGTAAAGCAACATCAAAACAAAATGAACAGACACTCCTCAGGGGTTCCATTTTCTATCCAAGAGGTCCTTCATCTGAGGGCCATGGTTTAGGCTGGCATGGCATGGTACACACCTGACCCTGCGCCGCCCCGTCCCCTGACCACGCCACCCAGGCTGACAATATGCCACGCTCCGGTGCCTCTGTCACTACCCAGGTGCCTCTACAACATTCCCACCTCCCCCCAACCTGACCTGACCTGACCTATCCAAGCATTGCCAAACCTGGGATATAGGGGGCCCCAGGATCAGATGGTTGATGGTTCCCCAGGTTCCGTTTCGGAGATGGATGGAAACCTTCCAGGTGACGTGCTGGGGAGTGGGATAAGGCAGCAAGCTGAGGTACTGCAGGTTAGGTTGACGTCAGAGGGAAGCTATTAGCTAGACGTATGGGGCTCATCGTGACCCATCTGTTAGGATTAGAGGTCTGCTGCTACCTGGGTATCTATACTGTACTGTAGGTCTCTGTCTGTCTGGTGTTCCCTGGGTATCTATACTGTACTGTAGGTCTCTGTCTATCTGTTTCTACCTGGGTATCTATACTGTACTGTAGGTCTCTGTCTGTCTGTTGCTACCTGGGTATCTATACTGTACTGTAGGTCTCTGTCTGTCTGTTGCTACCTGGGTATCTATACTGTACTGTAGGTCTCTGTCTGTCTGTTGCTACCTGGGTATCTATACTGTACTGTAGGTCTCTGTCTGTCTGTTGCTACCTGGGTATCTATACTGTACTGTAGGTCTCTGTCTGTCTGTTGCTACCTGGGTATCTATACTGTACTGTAGGTCTCTGTCTGTTTGTTGCTACCTGGGTATCTATACTGTACTCTAGGTCTCTGTCTGTCTGTTGCTACCTGGGTATCTATACTGTACTGTAGGTCTCTGTCTGTCTGTTGCTACCTGGGTATCTATACTGTACTGTAGGTCTCTGTCTGTCTGTTGCTACCTGGGTATCTATACTGTACTGTAGGTCTCTGTCTGTCTGCTTCTACCTGGGTATCTATACTGTACTGTAGGTCTCTGTCTGTCTGTTTCTACCTGGGTATCTATGCTGTACTGTAGGTCTCTGTCTGTCTGCTGTTCCCTGGGTATCTATACTGTACTGTAGGTCTCTGTCTATCTGTTTCTACCTGGGTATCTACACTGTACTGTAGGTCTCTGTCTGTCTGTTTCTACCTGGGTATCTATGCTGTACTGTAGGTCTCTGTCTGTCTGCTGTTCCCTGGGTATCTATACTGTACTGTAGGTCTCTGTCTATCTGTTTCTACCTGGGTATCTACACTGTACTGTAGGTCTCTGTCTGTCTGCTGCTACCTGGGTATCTATACTGTACTGTAGGTCTCTGTCTGTCTGGTGTTCCCTGGGTATCTATATTGTACTGTAGGTCTCTGTCTGTCTGGTGTTACCTGGGTATCTATACTGTACTGTAGGTCTCTGTCTGTCTGCTTCTACCTGGGTATCTATACTGTACTGTAGGTCTCTGTCTGTCTGTTGCTACCTGGGTATCTATACTGTACTGTAGGTCTCTGTCTGTTGCTACCTGGGTATCTATACTGTACTGTAGGTCTCTGTCTGTCTGTTGCTACCTGGGTATCTATACTGTACTGTAGGTCTCTGTCTGTCTGTTGCTACCTGGGTATCTATACTGTACTGTAGGTCTCTGTCTGTTTGTTGCTACCTGGGTATCTATACTGTACTCTAGGTCTCTGTCTGTCTGTTGCTACCTGGGTATCTATACTGTACTGTAGGTCTCTGTCTGTCTGTTGCTACCTGGGTATCTATACTGTACTGTAGGTCTCTGTCTGTCTGTTGCTACCTGGGTATCTATACTGTACTGTAGGTCTCTGTCTGTCTGTTGCTACCTGGGTATCTATACTGTACTGTAGGTCTCTGTCTGTCTGTTGCTACCTGGGTATCTATACTGTACTGTAGGTCTCTGTCTGTCTGCTTCTACCTGGGTATCTATACTGTACTGTAGGTCTCTGTCTGTCTGTTTCTACCTGGGTATCTATGCTGTACTGTAGGTCTCTGTCTGTCTGCTGTTCCCTGGGTATCTATACTGTACTGTAGGTCTCTGTCTATCTGTTTCTACCTGGGTATCTACACTGTACTGTAGGTCTCTGTCTGTCTGTTTCTACCTGGGTATCTATGCTGTACTGTAGGTCTCTGTCTGTCTGCTGTTCCCTGGGTATCTATACTGTACTGTAGGTCTCTGTCTATCTGTTTCTACCTGGGTATCTACACTGTACTGTAGGTCTCTGTCTGTCTGCTGCTACCTGGGTATCTATACTGTACTGTAGGTCTCTGTCTGTCTGGTGTTCCCTGGGTATCTATATTGTACTGTAGGTCTCTGTCTGTCTGGTGTTACCTGGGTATCTATACTGTACTGTAGGTCTCTGTCTGTCTGCTTCTACCTGGGTATCTATACTGTACTGTAGGTCTCTGTCTGTCTGTTGCTACCTGGGTATCTATACTGTACTGTAGGTCTCTGTCTGTTGCTACCTGGGTATCTATACTGTACTGTAGGTCTCTGTCTGTCTGTTGCTACCTGGGTATCTATACTGTACTGTAGGTCTCTGTCTGTCTGTTGCTACCTGGGTATCTATACTGTACTGTAGGTCTCTGTCTGTTTGTTGCTACCTGGGTATCTATACTGTACTCTAGGTCTCTGTCTGTCTGTTGCTACCTGGGTATCTATACTGTACTGTAGGTCTCTGTCTGTCTGTTGCTACCTGGGTATCTATACTGTACTGTAGGTCTCTGTCTGTCTGTTGCTACCTGGGTATCTATACTGTACTGTAGGTCTCTGTCTGTCTGCTTCTACCTGGGTATCTATACTGTACTGTAGGTCTCTGTCTGTCTGTTTCTACCTGGGTATCTATGCTGTACTGTAGGTCTCTGTCTGTCTGCTGTTCCCTGGGTATCTATACTGTACTGTAGGTCTCTGTCTATCTGTTTCTACCTGGGTATCTACACTGTACTGTAGGTCTCTGTCTGTCTGTTTCTACCTGGGTATCTATGCTGTACTGTAGGTCTCTGTCTGTCTGCTGTTCCCTGGGTATCTATACTGTACTGTAGGTCTCTGTCTATCTGTTTCTACCTGGGTATCTACACTGTACTGTAGGTCTCTGTCTGTCTGCTGCTACCTGGGTATCTATACTGTACTGTAGGTCTCTGTCTGTCTGGTGTTCCCTGGGTATCTATATTGTACTGTAGGTCTCTGTCTGTCTGGTGTTACCTGGGTATCTATACTGTACTGTAGGTCTCTGTCTGTCTGCTTCTACCTGGGTATCTATACTGTACTGTAGGTCTCTGTCTGTCTGTTGCTACCTGGGTATCTATACTGTACTGTAGGTCTCTGTCTGTTGCTACCTGGGTATCTATACTGTACTGTAGGTCTCTGTCTGTCTGTTGCTACCTGGGTATCTATACTGTACTGTAGGTCTCTGTCTGTCTGTTGCTACCTGGGTATCTATACTGTACTGTAGGTCTCTGTCTGTCTGTTGCTACCTGGGTATCTATACTGTACTGTAGGTCTCTGTCTGTCTGCTTCTACCTGGGTATCTATACTGTACTGTAGGTCTCTGTCTGTCTGTTTCTACCTGGGTATCTATGCTGTACTGTAGGTCTCTGTCTGTCTGCTGTTCCCTGGGTATCTATACTGTACTGTAGGTCTCTGTCTATCTGTTTCTACCTGGGTATCTATACTGTACTGTAGGTCTCTGTCTGTCTGTTGCTACCTGGGTATCTATACTGTACTGTAGGTCTCTGTCTGTCTGTTGCTACCTGGGTATCTATACTGTACTGTAGGTCTCTGTCTGTCTGCTGTTCCCTGGGTATCTATACTGTACTGTAGGTCTCTGTCTGTCTGCTGCTACCTGGGTATCTATACTGTACTGTAGGTCTCTGTCTGTCTGTTGCTACCTGGGTATCTATACTGTACTGTAGGTCTCTGTCTGTCTGTTGCTACCTGGGTATCTATACTGTACTGTAGGTCTCTGTCTGTCTGTTGCTAACTGGGTATCTATACTGTACTGTAGGTCTCTGTCTATCTGTTGCTACCTGGGTATCTATACTGTACTGTAGGTCTCTGTCTGTCTGTTGCTACCTGGGTATCTATACTGTACTGTAGGTCTCTGTCTGTCTGTTGCTACCTGGGTATCTATACTGTACTGTAGGTCTCTGTCTGTCTGTTGCTACCTGGGTATCTATACTGTACTGTAGGTCTCTGTCTGTTTGTTGCTACCTGGGTATCTATACTGTACTGTAGGTCTCTGTCTGTCTGTTGCTACCTGGGTATCTATACTGTACTGTAGGTCTCTGTCTGTCTGTTGCTACCTGGGTATCTATACTGTACTGTAGGTCTCTGTCTGTCTGTTGCTACCTGGGTATCTATACTGTACTGTAGGTCTCTGTCTTTCTGTTGCTACCTAAGTTTCCACTGTCTCCCTCTTTTAGCTTGTACATGATTTTAATTGAGCTTCAATGGATGGTGCAAAGGAACAAATGGAATAGTCCCAAAACTGTGAACCCCGCCCACCTGGCTGGCACATCAGGCAGCCTCAATCAAACGCTCAAAGTACTTGAAAGAAAATAAATGCTATTTGAACCCAGGTCTGGTGTGGAGGACTCCATCAGAGCACAAGACAGGTTTGTTTATATATGAGCTGAGTAGCTAGGCTCAGGTCAACAGATGGCCTCTTTAGGTTAGTTCTGTCTGCTGTTACTGAGGCCTCGTCGGACATAGTCTATGCTGGGAAGTCCCTTGATTGTATCATACACAGTACTGGCATTTCATTTGGTTTTGAGATCAAATGATGGGTGAATTAATTTGGTCTCAATTGGGATGTTTAATTTAAAACTGTATGAAATGAAAAGTTTAATCTTCTTAAAATGTTAGATAGCTGTATATATAAATCCTTGAAAGATTAACTGATAAATCCTTACAAATTAACTGCCTATTATACAGTATTCTAGATTATAATGTGACTAAATGTTGTTATAATAAACTGGAATTATATCTCTCCTTGTTTACAGATTTCTTGTTTACTTGAGTGATGGTTTCCCATGATTTCTAAAGCATGGCCTTAATTTCCACTCCCGGTTTATATGCTGGCAGGCTGAAGTGTTATGTTTTGAATTTGGGATCCAGGAGGATAAATCAAGCCTTTTGGCACAGAATCCAGTCCATGAGCAGTCAGTGCGCACACTGTCAAATCTCTCCCTGTTGCTAATACAATCTACCTCTCCTACACGACAGCATTGCCACCTGTGAAAGACAGAGACAGAGGGAAACAAATTATTGGTAATTGAATCTACTGCAAATATGTATTGGAAACAGTCTGGCCTACCAAAGCAGCCTGGGCTGGGGCTTGGTGCTGGGCGGGGACTGCATGGGGCTGGGGCAGAAGCTGTGGGGCTGTAGCTGGGGCTAAGGCTGGGGAGCTGTAGCTGGGGCTGGGGACCTGTAGCTGGGGCTGGGGATGGGGGGCTGTAGCTGGGGCTAAGGCTGGGGAGCTATAGCTGGGGAGCTGTAGCTGGGGCTGGGGACCTGTAGCTGGAGCTGGGGCTGTAGCTGGGGCTAAGGCTGGGGAGCTGTAGCTGGGGATGGGGAGCAGTAGCTGGGGAGCTGTAGCTGGGGATGGGGAGCTGTAGCTGGGGAGCTGTAGCTGGGGCCTTGGCTGGGGAGCTGTAGCTGGGAATGGGGAGCTGGGGCTGGGGACCTGTAGCTGGAGCTGGGGCTGTAGCTGGGGCTGGGGATGGGGGGCTGTAGCTGGGGCTGGGGACCTGTAGCTGGGGCTGGGGACCTGTAGCTGTGGCTGGGGACCTGTAGCTGGGGCTGGGGCTGGGGCTAAGGCTGGGGAGCTGTAGCTGTAGCTGTGGCTGGGGAACTGTAGCTGGGGCTGGGGAGCTGTAGCTGGGGCTGGGGCTAAGGCTGGGGAGCTGTAGCTGTAGCTGTGGCTGGGGAACTGTAGCTGGGGCTGGGGAGCTGTAGCTGGGGCTGGGGCTAAGGCTGGGGAGCTGTAGCTGGTGCTGTAGCTGGGGCTGGGGACGGGGACCTGTAGCTGGGGCTGGGGACCTGTAGCTGGGGCCGGGGACCTGTAGCTGGGGCTGGGGACCTGTAGTTGGGGCCGGGGACTTGTAGCTGGGGCTGGGGAGCTGTAGCTGGGGCTGGGGAGCTGTAGCTGGGGCTGGCGAGCTGTAGCTGGGGCTGGGGACCTGTAGCTGGGGCTGGGGAGCTGTAGCTGGGGCTGGGGCTAAGGCTGGGGAACTGTAGCTGGGGCTGGGGAGCTGTAGCTGGGGCTGGGGCTAAGGCTGGGGAACTGTAGCTGGGGCTGGGGCTGGGGAGCTGTAGCTGGGGCTGGGGACCTGTAGCTGGGGCCGGGGACCTGTAGCTGGGGCTGGGGACCTGTAGCTGGGGCCGGGGACCTGTAGCTGGGGCTGGGGACCTGTAGCTGGGGCCGGGGACCTATAGCTGGGGCTGGGGAGCTGTAGCTGGGGCTGGGGAGCTGTAGCTGGGGCTGGCGAGCTGTAGCTGGGGCTGGGGACCTGTAGCTGGGGCTGGGGAGCTGTAGCTGGGGCTGGGGACCAGTAGCTGGGGCTGGGGAGCTGTAGCTGGGGCTGGGGCTAAGGCTGGGGAACTGTAGCTGGGGCTGGGGAGCTGTAGCTGGGGCTGGGGCTAAGGCTGGGGACCTGTAGCTGGGGCTGGGGACCTGTAGCTGGGACTGGGGACCTGTAGCTGGGGACCTGTAGCTGGGAATGGGGCTGGGGAGCTGTAGCTGGGACTGAGGAGCTGTAGTTGGGGCTGGGGAGCTGTAGCTGGGAATGGGGCTGAGGAGCTGTAGCTGGGGCTGGGGAGCTGTACCTGGGGCTGGGGCTGGGGACCTGTAGCTGGGGCTGGGGACCTGTAGCTGGGGCTGGGGAGCTGTAGCTGGGGCTGGGGAGCTGTATATGGGGCTGGGGACCAGTAGCTGGGGCTGGGGAGCTGTAGCTGGGGCTGGGGCTAAGGCTGGGGAACTGTAGCTGGGGCTGGTGAACTGTAGCTGGGGCTGGGGCTAAGGCTGGGGAACTGTAGCTGGGGCTGGTGAGCTGTAGCTGGGGCTGGGGCTAAGGCTGGGGACCTGTAGCTGGGACTGGGGACCTGTAGCTGGGGACCTGTAGCTGGGGACCTGTAGCTGGGACTAAGGAGCTGTAGCTGGGGCTGAGGAGCTGTAGCTGGGGCTGGGGCTAGGGGGCTGTAGCTGGGGAGCTGTAGCTGGGGATGGTGAGCTGTAGCTGGGGATGGGGAGCTGTAGCTGGGGTTGGGGCTGGGGAGCTGTAGCTGGGGCTGGTGAGCTGTAGCTGGGGCTAAGGCTGGGGAGCTGTAGCTGGGGCTGGGGAGCTGTAGCTGGGGAGCTGTAGCTGGGGATGAAGCTGGGGAGCTGTAGCTTGGGCTAGGGAGCTGTAGCTGGGGCAGGGGAGATGTAGCTGGGGAGCTGTAGCTGGGGCTGGGGAGCTGTAGCTGGGGCTGAGGCTGGCGAGCTGTAGCTGGGGCTGGGGAGCTGTAGCTGGGGCTGGGGAGCTGTATCTGGGGCTGGAGAGCTGTAGCTGGGGCTGGGGCTAAGGCTGGGGAACTGTAGCTGGGGCTGGGGAGCTGTAGCTGGGGCTAAGGCTGGGGACCTGTAGCTGGGGCTGGGGACCTGTAGCTGGGGACCTGTAGCTGGGACTGGAGACCTGTAGCTGGGGACCTGTAGCTGGGGACCTGTAGCTGGGAATGGGGCTGGGGAGCTGTAGCTGGGACTGAGGAGCTGTAGCTGGGGCTGGGGAGCTGTAGCTGGGGCTGGGGCTGGGGAGCTGTAGCTGGGGCATGGGAGCTGTAGCTGGGGCTAGGGGGCTGTAGCTGGGGAGCTGTAGCTGGGGATGTTGAGCTGGGGCTGGGGAGCTGTAGCTGGGGCTGGGGAGCTGTAGCTGGGGAGATGTAGCTGGGGCTGAGGCTGGGTAGCTGTATATGGGGCTAGGGAGCTGTAGTTGGGGCAGGTGAGATGTAGCTGGGGAGCTGTAGCTGGGGGCTGGGGAGCTGTAGCTGGGGCTGAGGCTGGGTAGCTGTAGCTGGGGCTGGGGAGCTGTAGCTGGGGAGCTGTAGCTGGGGCGTGGGAGCTGTAGCTGGGGCGTGGGAGCTGTAGCTGGGGCTAGGGGGCTGTAGCTGGGGAGCTGTAGCTGGGGATGTTGAGCTGGGGCTGGGGAGCTGTAGCTGGGGCTGGGGAGCTGTAGCTGGGGAGATGTAGCTGGGGCTGAGGCTGGGTAGCTGTATATGGGGCTAGGGAGCTGTAGTTGGGGCAGGTGAGATGTAGCTGGGGAGCTGTAGCTGGGGCTGGGGAGCTGTAGCTGGGTCTGAGGCTGGGTAGCTGTAGCTGGGGCTGGGGAGCTGTAGCTGGGGAGCTGTAGCTGTCGCTGGGGAGCTGTAGCTGTGGTTGGGGCTGGGGAGCTGTAGCTGTAGCTGGGGAGCTGTAGCTGGGGCTGGCGAGCTGTAGCTGGGGTTGGGGAGCTGTAGCTGGGGTTGGGGCTGGGGAGCTGTAACTGGGGTTGGGGAGCTGTAGCTGGGGCTGGGGGGCCTTAGCTGGGGTTGGGGCTGGGGAGCTGTAGCTGGGGTTGGGGCTGGGGAGCTGTAACTGGGGCTGGGGAGCTGTAGCTGGGGCTGGGGAGCTGGAGCTGTTGCTGGGGAGCTGTAGCTGGGAATGGGGCTGGGGAGCTGTAGCTGGGACTGAGGAGCTGTAGTTGGGGCTGGGGAGCTGTAGCTGGGAATGGGGCTGAGGAGCTGTAGCTGGGGCTGGGGAGCTGTACCTGGGGCTGGGGCTGGGGACCTGTAGCTGGGGCTGGGGCTAAGGCTGGGGAACTGTAGCTGGGGCTGGTGAGCTGTAGCTGGGGCTGGGGCTAAGGCTGGGGACCTGTAGCTGGGACTGGGGACCTGTAGCTGGGGACCTGTAGCTGGGGACCTGTAGCTGGGGTTGGGGCTGGGGAGCTGTAACTGGGGCTGGGGAGCTGTAGCTGGGGCTGGGGAGCTGGAGCTGTTGCTGGGGAGCTGTAGCTGGGAATGGGGCTGGGGAGCTGTAGCTGGGACTGAGGAGCTGTAGTTGGGGCTGGGGAGCTGTAGCTGGGAATGGGGCTGAGGAGCTGTAGCTGGGGCTGGGGAGCTGTACCTGGGGCTGGGGCTGGGGACCTGTAGCTGGGGCTGGGGCTAAGGCTGGGGAACTGTAGCTGGGGCTGGTGAGCTGTAGCTGGGGCTGGGGCTAAGGCTGGGGACCTGTAGCTGGGACTGGGGACCTGTAGCTGGGGACCTGTAGCTGGGGACCTGTAGCTGGGGCTGGGGAGCTGTAGCTGGGGCTGGGGAGCTGTATATGGGGCTGGGGACCAGTAGCTGGGGCTGGGGAGCTGTAGCTGGGGCTGGGGCTAAGGCCGGGGAACTGTAGCTGGGGCTGGTGAACTGTAGCTGGGGCTGGGGCTAAGGCTGGGGAACTGTAGCTGGGGCTGGTGAGCTGTAGCTGGGGCTGGGGCTAAGGCTGGGGACCTGTAGCTGGGACTGGGGACCTGTAGCTGGGGACCTGTAGCTGGGGACCTGTAGCTGGGACTAAGGAGCTGTAGCTGGGGCTGAGGAGCTGTAGCTGGGGCTGGGGCTAGGGGGCTGTAGCTGGGGAGCTGTAGCTGGGGATGGTGAGCTGTAGCTGGGGATGGGGAGCTGTAGCTGGGGTTGGGGCTGGGGAGCTGTAGCTGGGGCTGGTGAGCTGTAGCTGGGGCTAAGGCTGGGGAGCTGTAGCTGGGGCTGGGGAGCTGTAGCTGGGGAGCTGTAGCTGGGGATGAAGCTGGGGAGCTGTAGCTTGGGCTAGGGAGCTGTAGCTGGGGCAGGGGAGATGTAGCTGGGGAGCTGTAGCTGGGGCTGGGGAGCTGTAGCTGGGGCTGAGGCTGGCGAGCTGTAGCTGGGGCTGGGGAGCTGTAGCTGGGGCTGGGGAGCTGTATCTGGGGCTGGAGAGCTGTAGCTGGGGCTGGGGCTAAGGCTGGGGAACTGTAGCTGGGGCTGGGGAGCTGTAGCTGGGGCTAAGGCTGGGGACCTGTAGCTGGGGCTGGGGACCTGTAGCTGGGGACCTGTAGCTGGGACTGGGGACCTGTAGCTGGGGACCTGTAGCTGGGGACCTGTAGCTGGGGACCTGTAGCTGGGAATGGGGCTGGGGAGCTGTAGCTGGGGCTGGGGCTGGGGAGCTGTAGCTGGGGCGTGGGAGCTGTAGCTGGGGCTAGGGGGCTGTAGCTGGGGAGCTGTAGCTGGGGATGTTGAGCTGGGGCTGGGGAGCTGTAGCTGGGGCTGGGGAGCTGTAGCTGGGGAGATGTAGCTGGGGCTGAGGCTGGGTAGCTGTATATGGGGCTAGGGAGCTGTAGTTGGGGCAGGTGAGATGTAGCTGGGGAGCTGTAGCTGGGGCTGGGGAGCTGTAGCTGGGGCTGAGGCTGGGTAGCTGTAGCTGGGGCTGGGGAGCTGTAGCTGGGGAGCTGTAGCTGTCGCTGGGGAGCTGTAGCTGTGGTTGGGGCTGGGGAGCTGTAGCTGTAGCTGTAGCTGGGGAGCTGTAGCTGGGGCTGGCGAGCTGTAGCTGGGGTTGGGGAGCTGTAGCTGGGGTTGGGGCTGGGGAGCTGTAACTGGGGTTGGGGAGCTGTAGCTGGGGCTGGGGGCCTTAGCTGGGGTTGGGGCTGGGGAGCTGTAGCTGGGGTTGGGGCTGGGGAGCTGTAACTGGGGCTGGGGAGCTGTAGCTGGGGCTGGGGAGCTGGAGCTGTTGCTGGGGAGCTGTAGCTGGGATTGGGGCTGGGTAGCTGTAACTGGGGTTGGGGAGCTGTAGCTGGGGCTGGGGAGCTGAAGCTGGGGCTGGCGAGCTGTAGCTGGGGCTGGGGAGCTGTAGCTGGGGTTGGGGCTGGGGAGCTGTAACTAGGGTTGGGGAGCTCTAGCTGGGGCTGGGGGGCTGTAGCTGGGGTTGGGGCTGGGGAGCTGTAGCTGGGGCTGGGGAGCTGTAGCTGGGGTTGGGCCTGGGGAGCTGTAGCTGGGGCTGAGGAGCTGTAGCTGGGGTTGGGGCTGGGGAGCTGTAGCTGGGTCTGGGGCTGGGGAGCTGTAGCTGGGGCTGGGGAGCTGTAGCTGGGGTTGGGCCTGGGGAGCTGTAGCTGGGGCTGGGGAGCTGTAGCTGGGGTTGGGGCTGGGGAGCTGTAGCTGGGGTTGGGGAGCTGTAGCTGGGGCTGGGGGGCTGTAGCTGGGGTTGGGGCTGGGGAGCTGTAGCTGGGGCTGGGGAGCAGTAGCTGGGGCTGGGGAGCTGTAGCTTGGGGTGGGGACCTGTAGCTGGGGCTGGGGCTGGGGAGCTGTAGCTGGGGCTGGGGAGCTGTAGCTGGGGCTGGGGAGCTGTAGCTGGGGCTGTAGCTGGGGCTGGGGAGCTGTAGCTGGGAATGGGGCTGGGGAGCCGTAGCTGGGGCTGTAGCTGGGGCTGGGGAGCCGTAGCTGGGGCTGTAGCTGGGGCTGGGGAGCCGTAGCTGTGGCTGGGGAGCTGTAGCTGGGGCTGGGGAGCTGTAGCTGGGGCTGGGGAGCCGTAGCTGGGGCTGGGGAGCTGGGGCTGGGGCTGGGGAGCTGTAGCTGGGGCTGGGGAGCTGTAGTTGGGGCTGGGGAGCTGTAGCTGGGGCTGGGGAGCTGGGGCTGGGGCTGGGGAGCCGTAGCTGGGGCTGTAGCTGGGGCTGGGGAGCTGTAGCTGGGGCTGGGGAGCTGTAGCTGGGGCTGGGGAGCTGGGGCTGGGGCTGGGGAGCCGTAGCTGGGGCAGGGGAGCTGTAGCTGGGGTTGGGGCTGGGGAGCTGTAGCTGGGGCTGGGGAGCTGTAGCTGGGGCTGGGGAGCTGTAGCTGGGGCTGTGGAGCTGTAGCTGGGGCTGGGGAGCTGGGGCTGGGGCTGGGGAGCCGTAGCTGGGGCTGTAGCTGGGGCTGTGGAGCTGTAGCTGGGGCTGGGGAGCTGTAGCTGGGGCTGGGGAGCTGTAGCTGGGGCTGGGGAGCTGGTGCTGGGGCTGGGGAGCTGGGGCGGTGGCTGGGGAGCGTAGCTGGGGCTGTAGCTGGGGCTGTGGAGCTGTAGCTGGGGCTGGGGAGCTGTAGCTGGGGCTGGGGAGCTGGGGCTGGGGCTGGGGAGCCGTAGCTGGGGCTGTAGCTGGGGAGCTGTAGCTGGGGCTGGGGAGCTGTAGCTGGGGCTGGGGAGCTGTAGCTGGGGCTGTAGCTGGGGCTGGGGAGCTGTAGCTGGGGCTGGGGAGCTGGTGCTGGGGCTGGGGAGCTGTAGCTGGGGCTGGGGAGCTGGTGCTGGGGCTGGGGAGCCGTAGCTGGGGCTGTAGCTGGGGCTGGGGAGCTGTAGCTGGGGCTGGGGAGCTGTAGCTGGGGCTGGGGAGCTGTAGCGGGGGCTGGGGAGCTGTAGCTGGGGCTGGGGAGCTGTAGCTGGGGCTGGGGAGCTGTAGCTGGGGCTGGGGAGCTGTAGCTGGGGCTGGGGAGCTGGTGCTGGGGCTGGGGAGCCGTAGCTGGGGCTGTAGCTGGGGCTGGGGAGCTGTAGCTGGGGTTGGGGCTGGGGAGCTGTAGCTGCGGCTGGGGCTGGGGAGCTGTGGCTGGGGCTGGGGAGCTGTAGCTGGGGCTGGGGAGCTGGTGCTGGGGCTGGGGAGCTGTAGCTGGGGCTGGGGAGCTGTAGCTGGGGTTGGGGCTGGGGAGCTGTAGCTGGGGCTGGGGCTGGGGAGCTGTGGCTGGGGCTGGGGAGCTGTAGCTGGGGCTGGGGAGCTGGTGCTGGGGCTGGGGAGCCGTAGCTGGGGCTGTAGCTGGGGCTGCGGAGCTGTAGCTGGGGCCGGGGCTGGGGAGCTGTAGCTGGGGCTGGGGCTGGTGAGCTGTAGCTGGGGCTGGGGCTGGGGAGCTGTAGCTGGGGCTGTAGCTGGGGCTGGGGAGCTGTAGCTGGGGCTGGGGAGCTGGTGCTGGGGCTGGGGAGCCGTAGCTGGGGCTGTAGCTGGGGCTGGGGAGCTGTAGCTGGGGCTGGGGAGCTGTAGCTGGGGTTGGGGCTGGGGAGCTGTAGCTGGGGCTGGGGCTGGGGAGCTGTGGCTGGGGCTGGGGAGCTGTAGCTGGGGCTGGGGAGCTGGTGCTGGGGCTGGGGAGCCGTAGCTGGGGCTGTAGCTGGGGCTGGGGAGCTGTAGCTGGGGCCGGGGCTGGGGAGCTGTAGCTGGGGCTGGGGAGCTGTAGCTGGGGTTGGGGCTGGGGAGCTGTAGCTGGGTCTGGGGCTGGGGAGCTGTAGCTGGGGCTGGGGCTGGGGAGCTGTAGCTGGGGCTGTAGCTGGGGCTGGGGAGCTGTAGCTGGGGCTGGGGAGCTGGTGCTGGGGCTGGGGAGCCGTAGCTGGGGCTGTAGCTGGGGCTGGGGAGCTGTAGCTGGGGCTGGGGAGCTGTAGCTGGGGTTGGGGCTGGGGAGCTGTAGCTGGGGCTGGGGCTGGGGAGCTGTGGCTGGGGCTGGGGAGCTGTAGCTTGGGCTGGGGAGCTGGTGCTGGGGCTGGGGAGCCGTAGCTGGGGCTGTAGCTGGGGCTGGGGAGCTGTAGCTGGGGCTGGGGAGCTGTAGCTGGGGTTGGGGCTGGGGAGCTGTAGCTGGGGCTGGGGCTGGGGAGCTGTGGCTGGGGCTGGGGAGCTGTAGCTGGGGCTGGGGAGCTGGTGCTGGGGCTTGGGAGCCGTAGCTGGGGCTGTAGCTGGGGCTGGGGAGCTGTAGCTGGGGCTGGGGAGCTGTAGCTGGGGCTGGGGAGCTGTAGCTGGGGCTGGGGCTGGGGAGCTGTAGCTGGGGCTGGGGAGCTGTAGCTGGGGTTGGGCCTGGGGAGCTGTAGCTGAGGCTGGGGAGCTGTAGCTGGGGCTGGGGAGCTGTAGCTGGGGCTGGGGAGCTGGTGCTGGGGCTGGGGAGCCGTAGCTGGGGCTGTAGCTGGGGCTGGGGAGCTGTAGCTGGGGCCGGGGCTGGGGAGCTGTAGCTGGGGCTGAGGCTGAAGTTGTGGGCTGGGGCTGGGGTTGCTTGGGGCTTGGGACTGGATTTCCAGTAAATGGTGGTCCTGCGAGGAGCTGTGGTAGACGGTGGCTAACCAGTTTGTAGTAATTACAGGGCTTCTTTTAGACTGCCGGGCCCGGCCTGGCTTTGGCCTGGATTCAGGGAAATCACATCCCAGATGGTACTCTTAAAATTAAAACCAAGAAAATCCACCATAAAAGTATGATGGGTCAACTACTGCTGCTGAAGGACAGAGTCCTCTCTTCTACTTTCTTTTAATTCAAGTCATTTACACTAACACTGTGATCTGTGAGAAACACATTTGTTGACATTGTAACGTCAATGGAGACACCTTTGCTTTTCCTACAGTATGTACATCCCTAACTAATTAGAGGAGAAAATATACAATGCATTTGACAGTTTTGTTTTGCTTGTCTTCAAGGTCTGGTTGCTATGCATGTTGCTATCAAGTGACCGGTCACGTCCCTATCATATTAGCCACTACTTTCATTAGAGATATTCAGCATACACTGTAGATAAAGAAGCTATTGCCTTAGGTCGCGCATACCATGTCACAAACATCAGAGTGTTGTACAGCTGTAGGATCTTCATTTGATCACTCTTTTGTTGCTGAGAACCACAGGAAATGCAGATGAGCTTTGTGATTTACATAAATTCACTGAAAACCCACACTAACACATGGTTATAATAACTGTATTGCACTTTTTATATTAACAACATTGCACCTACATATGTCCAGCTAATAGCCTTAGCACCGATCAAGCAACATTATGGACTAAACGTTCAAATGTTCTGTTGCTGCAGGATTATTTTGGTCAAACAATATAAGACATAGGTCAAATTATGATCCTACATCTGTACATAAAAGAACATAATCTGTGTTAGATGAATGAGTATCATATGTATCCACTTCTAAAGTAGTCCAAGAGTAATTCTGGAAAGGAAGATGAAACACTAACAAGGAAGGAGAAGAGCACAAATATTTAAGGAGGAAACTGTTTTTTTAACTCTGTTTAATGTTTCCACATGAGAGACCTGCCTACAGTCACCTAACCACTGGAGTTTCCCCGAGGTTGGAACAAAGCGGTTAAAAACTGGCAGCAGGCAGGCTGTGAGCTAGCTAGCTTGCTTTCCACACAGCAGCACTGCCCTAACTGAATATGCACTAGGGCGCTAGCTAGCTGCATTCTGCTGAGTACTTCTAAGGAGATTAGAGCGTGGGACTGTCTGCAGCCCTGCAGATTGTCAGCAACCAGGGAGAGAGAGGATACACGATGCACCAAATGAATTCTCAACAACTGCAGTACAAACAAAGCTGTGGCCAATTAGGGCTCTGTGAACAGACAGTGCACCGCTAGACCAGACCATTGTCTTAACAGCACTCAGGGAGAAAATAAACACAGGCCAGCAAGGTTAAAGATTGAAAGGCTGGGATTCAATCTAATTTTTTTACCTTTATTTAACTAGGCAAGACAGTTTAGAACAAATTCTTATTTTCAATGACAGCCTAAGAACAGTGGGTTAACTGCCTGTTCAGGGGCAGAACAACAGATTTGTACCTTGTCAGCTCAGGGATTTGAACCTTACAACCTTGCAGTTTCTAGTCCAATGCTCTAACCACTAGGCTACCCTGCCGCCCCAATCTAAGGCATGCTATAGGGCAGAGCACTGTATAGCTAGCTGACGATGGCCTTTAAAAACATTTTCCCCAACGTTCTCAGATCGCATTCTGAGATTGATAATAATTGATGCTGCGCATTCCACATTCCGGCTCAACCGTGAATTACCTTTAAAACTCTAACTCTAGTTCTGTTAATGTGTGCTGTGATAAGCAGTGGAGGAAAGTACTTAAGTAAAAATACTTTACTTTACTATTTATATTTTTTGACTACTTTTAGTTTTACTCCACTACATTCCTAAAGATAATCATGAACTTTTTACTCTATACATTTTCCCTGACACCCAAAAGTACTCATTTAGAATGCTTAGCACATTTTGAATGCTTAGCAGGACAGGAAAATGGTCCAATTCACACACTTATCAAGAGAACATCCCTGGTCATCCCTACTGCCTCTGATCTGACGGACTCACTAAACACACATGCTTTGTTTGTAAATGATGTCTGAGTGTTGGAGTGTCCAGCACTGGTGATAAGTGTGAGTGAGCACTGAAGTCCAGATGTGATCATCCAATCATCTGGTAAAAGAAGATTGTCTTAGCGGACTATTGTGATATCATCAATCTATGGTTGATGGTTAATGACTCATTGCACATGAAATAATAACTCGTATCCTTTGGATTCCTGTTATGATATTTCTTATACCCATTGCACTTCATATCATTCTCACCTCAAAATCATCCCCTTCTAGCTTCTTCACTCAACCCTGATTCAATGATCACTACTAGCCCTAGTAGTTCCACCATGGATGTGTCCTAAATGGCAGCCTATTACCTCTTCCCTATATGATGCACTGTATTACTTTTGACAAGGTCCCTTCTGTAGTACTACACAATATAGGGAATAGGGTGTCATTTGGGACACACCCATGTGACAAGTACAGGTATTGATAGGGTACCGCCTATCTCTCACACACTAAATCATCCTTTAGCCTATGACAAACTAGGCCTGAGCTAACCATCACTACCACTACTACTACCACCACAACCACCACCACCACTACTACTACCACCACCACCACCACCACCACGACTACTACCACCACAACCACCACCAACACTACTACTACCACCACCAAATCAAATCAAATCAAATTTCATTTGTCACATACACATGGTTAGCAGATGTTAATGCAAGTGTAGCGAAATGCTTGTGCTTCTAGTTCCGACAATTCAGTAATAACAAACAAGTAATCTAACTAACAATTCCAAAACTACTAATACACAAGTGTAAGGGGATAAAGAATATGTACATAAAGATATATGAATGAGTGATGGTACAGAGCAGCATAGGCAAGATACAGTAGATGGTATTGTGTCATGTCTTGTTATGTCTGTTCCTGTCCTTTCTCTTCACTCTCTCTCTCTGCTGGTCTTTTTAGGTTACCTTCTCTGTCTCTCATTCTTCAGCTGTTCTACATCTCCTCTAACTAGCTCATTCACTCTTTCACACCTGTTCTTTCTTCCCCCTCTGATTAGGTCTCTATTTCTTTCTCTGTTCCTGCTACTTTCAGTGTCTGATTCTTGTTTGTGTTTTTTGATGCCAGAAGCAAGCTGTCGTCTCGTTTGCTTCCACCTTGTCCTGTCCTGTCGGAGTCTGCCTGGCAGGTGCCACCTGCACTATACTAACGTTATTTTGTTCCGCTGACAACGTTGGAAGAGGATTTATGCCATTCCTGTTTTTTCATTAAAGAACTCTGTTTTCTGTTAAAACCGCTTTTGGGTCTTCACTCAAGTTCATACCAGAAGAATCAGACCAAGAATGGACCCAGCGGCTCCGGACCCTTTTCACTCCGCCGTCGAGATCCAGGGAGCGATGCTAGGCAGACACGAGGAGGAATTGTCTGCTGCTCGACATGCCGTTGAGACCCTGGCCGTCCAAGTCTCCGACCTCACAAGACAGGTTCACCAACTCCACCTCGATCCACCGCCCACTTCCAGGGTTTCCGAGTCTCCGGAGCCCAGGATCAACAACCCGCCGTGTTACTCTGGGGAGCCCACTGAGTGCCGCTCATTCCTCACTCAGTGTGATGTGGTGTTCTCTCTCCAGCCCAACACTTACTCCAGGAGCGCAGCCCGCATCGCCTACGTCATTTCTCTCCTTACCGGACGGGCGCGTGAGTGGGGCACGGCAGTCTGGGAGGCGAGGGCTGAGTGTATTAACCAGTATCAAGACTTTAAGGAGGAGATGATACGGGTTTTTGACCGTTCTGTTTTTGGGGAGGAGGCTTCCAGGGCCCTGTCTTCCCTATGTCAGGGGAATCGATCCATAACGGATTATTCTATTGAGTTTCGCACTCTCGCTGCCTCAAGTGACTGGAACGAGCCGGCTTTGCTCGCTCGTTTTCTGGAGGGTCTCCTCGTCGAGGTTAAGGACGAGATCCTCTCCCGGGAGGTTCCTTCCAGTCTGGACTCCTTAATAGCTCTCGCTATTCGCATAGAGCGACGGTTTGATCTTCGTCGCCGAGCTCGAGGAAAGGAGCTCGCGTTCTCCGCTGCTCCCCTCTCCACATCACTGCCACCTGCCGCATCACTGCCACCCTCCTCCGCCGGCTCGGATGCTGAGCCTATGCAGCTGGGGGTATCCGCATCTCGGCCAAGGAGAAGGAACGGAGAATCACCAATCGCCTCTGTCTCTACTGCGGCTCCGCTGGTCATTTTGTCACCTCATGTCCAGTAAAAGCCAGAGCTCATCAGTAAGAGGAGGGCTACTGGTGAGCGCAACTACTCAGGCCTCTCCTTCTGGATCACGCACTACTTTTCCGGTCCATCTCCGCTGGCCCGGTTCATCTGCTTCCTGCAGTGCCTTGATAGACTCTGGGGCGGAGGGCTGTTTTATGGACGAGACCTGGGCTCGGGAACATGACATTCCTCTCAGACAGTTAGGGGAGCCCACGGCCTTGTTCGCTTTAGATGGTAGTTCTCTCCCCAAGATTCAGCGTGAGACGCTGCCTTTAACCCTCACTGTCTCTGGTAATCATAGCGAAACCATTTCTTTTTTAATTTTTCGTTCACCTTTTACACCTGTTGTTTTGGGTCATCCCTGGCTAGTGCGCCATAACCCTTCTATTAATTGGTCTAGTAATACTATCCTATCCTGGAATGTTTCTTGTCATGTAACCTGTTTAATGTCTGCTATCCCTCCTGTTTCCTCTGTCTCTACTTCACAGGAGGAGCCTGGCGATTTGACAGGGGTGCCGGAGGAGTATCACGATCTGCGCACGGTGTTCAGTCGTTCCAAGGCCACTTCTCTCCCTCCACACCGGTCGTATGACTGTAGTATTGATCTCCTTCCGGGAACTACTCCCCCGGGGTAGATTATACTCTCTGTCGGCTCCCGAACGTAAGGCTCTCGAGGATTATTTGTCGGTTTCGCTCAACGCCGGTACCATTGTCTCCTCCTCCTCTCCCGCCGGAGCGGGGTTTTTTTGTTCAGAAGAAGGACGGGTCCCTGCGCCCATGCGTGGATTATCGAGGGCTGAATGACATAACAGTTAAGAATCGTTATCCGCTTCCTCTTATGTCTTCAGCCTTCGAGATCCTGCAGGGAGCCAGGTTTTTCACCAAATTGGACCTTCGTAACGCCTACCATCTCGTGCGCATCAGGGAGGGGGGACGAGTGGAAGACGGCGTTTAACACTCCGTTAGGGCACTTTGAATACCGGGTTCTTCCTTTCGGCCTCGTTAACGCTCCAGCTGTCTTTCAGGCACTAGTTAACGACGTCCTGAGAGACATGCTGAACATTTTTGTTTTCGTTTACATGGACGATATCCTGATTTTTTTCTCCGTCTCTCTCGATTCATGTTCAGCACGTGCGACGCGTCCTCCAGCGCCTTTTGGAGAACTGTCTTTATGTGAAGGCTGAGAAGTGCATTTTTCATGCCGCCTCTGTCCCTTTTCTCGGTTCCGTTATTTCCACTGAGGGCATTAAGATGGATCCCGCTAAGGTTCAGGCTGTCATTGATTGGCCCGTTCCTAAGTCACGCGTCGAGCTGCAGCGCTTTCTGGGCTTCGCTAATTTCTATCGTCGTTTCATCCGTAATTTCGGTCAGGTGGCAGCTCCCCTCACAGCCCTTACTTCTGTTAAGACGTGCTTTAAGTGGTCCGTTTCCGCCCAGGGAGCTTTTGATCTTCTTAAGAATCGTTTTACATCCGCTCCTATTCTTGTTACACCTGACATCTCTAGCCAGTTTGTTGTTGAGGTTGACGCGTCAGAGGTGGGCGTGGGAGCCATTCTTTCTCAGCGCTCTCTCTGACGGCAAGGTCCATCCTTGCGCGTTTTTCTCTCATCGCTTATCGCCGTCAGAACGTAACTATGATGTTGGTAATCGCGAACTGCTCGCCATCCGCTTAGCCCTAGGCGAATGGCGACAGTGGTTGGAGGGGGCGACCGTTCCTTTTGTCGTTTGGACTGACCATAGGAACCTTGAGTACATCCGTTCAGCCAAACGACTTAATGCGCGTCAGGCTCGTTGGGCTCTGTTTTTCGCTCGTTTCGAGTTTGTTATTTCTTATCGTCCGGGCTCAAAAAACACCAAGCCTGATGCTTTATCTCGTCTCTTCAGTTCTTCTGAGGTCTCCACCGACCCCGAGGGGATTCTCCCTGACGGGCGTGTTGTCGGGTTGACTGTCTGGGGAATTGAGAGGCAGGTAAAGCAAGCACTCGCTCACACTCCGTCGCCGCGAGCTTGTCCTAAGAACCTTCTGTTCGTTCCCGTTCCTACTCGTCCGGCCGTTCTTAAGTGGGCCCACTCTGCCAAGTTAGCCGGCCACCCCGGCGTTCGGGGTACGCTCGCTTCCATTCGCCAGCGTTTCTGGTGGCCCACTCGGGAACGTGACGCGCGTCGATTTGTCGCCGCTTGTTCGGTCTGCGCGCAGACTAAATCTGGGAACTCTCCTCCTGCCGGCCGTCTCAGACCGCTTCCCATTCCCTCTCGACCGTGGTCTCACATCGCTTTAGATTTTATCACCGGACTGCCTTCATCAGCGGGGAAGACAGTTATTCTTACGGTTGTCGATAGATTCTCTAAGGCGGCTCATTTCATTCCTCTCGATAAGCTCCCTTCTGCTAAGGAGACGGCTCAGATCATTATCGAGAATGTTTTCCGAATTCATGGCCTTCCGTCTGACGTCGTTTCCGACAGAGGCCCGCAGTTCACGTCTCAATTTTGGAGGGAGTTTTGCCGTTTGATTGGGGCTTCCGTCAGTCTCTCGTCCGGCTTTCATCCCCAGTCTAACGGTCAAGCCGAACGGGCCAATCAGACTGTTGGTCGCATTTTACGCAGTCTTTCTTTTCGTAACCCTGCGTCTTGGTCAGAACAGCTCCCTGGGCAGAGTACGCCCACAACTCGCTTCCCTCGTCTGCTACCGGTCTATCCCCTTTTCAGTGTAGCCTCGGGTACCAGCCTCCGCTGTTCTCATCTCAGCTCGCCGAGTCCTGCGTTCCCTCCGCTCAGGCTTTTGTCCAGCGTTGCGAGCGCACCTGGAAGGGGGTCAGGTCGGCACTTTGCCGTAATAGGGCGCAGACTGTGAGGGCCGCTAATAAGCGTAGGACCAAGAGTCCTAGATATTGTTGCGGTCAGAGAGTATGGCTCTCCACTCAGAACCTTCCCCTTAAGACAGCTTCTCGCAAGTTGGCCCCGCGGTTCATTGGTCCGTTCCGTATTTCCCAGGTCATTAATCCTGTCGCAGTGCGACTTCTTCTCCCGCGCTATCTTCGTCGCGTTCACCCGGTCTTCCATGTCTCCTGTGTTAAGCCCGTTCTTCGCGCCCCGCTCGTCCCCCCCCCCATCCTTGTCGAGGGCGCACCCATCTACAGGGTTCGTAAGATTTTGGACATGCGCCCTCGGGGCCGTGGTCATCAGTACCTAGTGGATTGGGAGGGGTACGGTCCTGAGGAGAGGAGTTGGGTTCCCTCTCGGGACGTGCTGGACCGTTCGCTGATCGATGATTTCCTCCGTTGCCGCCAGGTTTCCTCCTCGAGTGCGCCAGGAGGCGCTCGGTGAGTGGGGGGGGGTACTGTCATGTCTTGTTATGTCTGTTCCTGTCCTTTCTCTTCACTCTCTCTCTCTGCTGGTCTTTTAGGTTACCTTCTCTGTCTCTCATTCTTCAGCTGTTCTACATCTCCTCTAACTAGCTCATTCACTCTTTCACACCTGTTCTCTCTTCCCCCTCTGATTAGGTCTCTATTTCTTTCTCTGTTCCTGCTACTTTCAGTGTCTGATTCTTGTTTGTGTTTTTTGATGCCAGAAGCAAGCTGTCGTCTCGTTTGCTTCCACCTTGTCCTGTCCTGTCGGAGTCTGCCTGGCAGGTGCCACCTGCACTATACTAACGTTCTTTTGTTCCGCTGACAACGTTGGAAGAGGATTTATGCCATTCCTGTTTTTTCATTAAAGAACTCTGTTTTCTGTTAAAACCGCTTTTGGGTCTTCACTCAAGTTCATAACAGTATTGAGTACAGTATATACATATGAGATGAGTATGTAAACAAAGTGGCATAGTTAAAGTGGCTAGTGATACATGTATTACATAAAGAAGCAGTAGATGATATAGAGTACAGTATATACGTATACATATGAGATGAATAATGTAGGGTATGTAAACATTATATTAGGTAGCATTGTTTAAAGTGGATAGTGATATATTTCCCATCATTTCCCATCAATTCCCATTATTAAAGTGGCTGGAGTTGAGTCAGTGTGTTGGCAGCAGCCACTCAATGTTAGTGGTTGCTGTTTAACAGTCTGACGGGCTTGAGATAGAAGCTGTTTTTCAGTCTCTCGATCCCAGCTTTGATGCACCTGTACTGACCTCGCCTTCTGGATGATAGCGGGGTGAACAGGCAGTGGCTCGGGTGGTTGTTGTCCTTGATGATCTTTATGGCCTTCCTGTGACATCGGGTGGTGTAGGTGTCCTGGAGGGCAGGTAGTTTGCCCCCGGTGATGCGTTGTGCAGACCTCACTACCCTCTGGAGAGCCTTACGGTTGCGGGCGGAGCAGTTGCCATACCAGGCGGTGATACAGCCCGCCAGGATGTTCTCGATTGTGCATCTGTAGAAGTTTGTGAGTGCTTTTGGTGACAAGCCAAATTTCTTCAGCCTCCTGAGGTTGAAGAGGCGCTGCTGCGCCTTCTTCACGATGCTGTCTGTGTGGGTGGACCAATTCAGTTTGTCTGTGATGTGTATGCCGAGGAACTTAAAACTTACGACCCTCTCCACT